>NC_056728.1:297926148-298011148 GCF_019279795.1 Protopterus annectens
TTATTATTTACTGTGTCTATATGATCAAAAGCATTTCTATATATTAATAAAGAAAAGAAAAGAGAGTAGAAAGTAAAAGGGTGTAAGGCAGAAATAAAAAAAAGTAAGAGAAAGCTATAAGAAGTATATACAATAAAATGTTACTTACTGTTTATATTAATAGAGTTAAAAATAAAACATATTATTTACTATTATTTAGTTCTAATTATTATTAGTTAAAGCATGACAGATTATTTACAAACAAGCATAAGCAGTGTAATCAAGAAAGTATAATTAGGAATAGCATTTGAAGAACATATAAACTTTTAAAGGAAAAAAATGTATCAAATTACTGACCTTATTTTTCCTCTTCAGAAAGAGAAACAAGTTAAATCACAGCTTGCCATTAAATCTCCAGATATTTTGACTAGTTATGAAACAAAACATTTCTTTGCACACAGAGAATAACTTTGATTAAATCTTTTTCAAAATATTTGTTGCTTCTTGGAAATGCAGGAACTATATTTAAAAGGATTAATAATAAAATAAAATAATGAGAGAGAAAAAAAAAAACATAGTACAAATCATTTGTTTTTTAGTCTCTTCTTCTTCTCTGAAGTCTTCCACGAAGTTTCAGTTGCCAGTCTCTTTAATGAAGGACTAGCCCATTCCATTTCTTCTATTTTTCCAAAATCTTATTTTGTTTTGATAAACATTAAAGCAGAGTCTAAGTCATCGAAAATTTTAGGACCATCAGGAAGGAAGATTTTAAGCTTGGCAGGAAACAGAAGGTATGTTTTAAACTGTGCTTTTTAAGCTCCCTTATTAGTGGCAGAAAAACTTTTCTTTTAGTTAATACCATGGAAGAATAGTCATTGTCAAAATGCACAGTTGTTTCATTAATCTTAACAGGAGCTTTAGCCCAAGCAGATTTAAGAACCATCTCTTTATCAAAGATGATAGAAATCTAACTATAACTGATCTAGGATAGTTTTGTTAGAGTTAGTATTAGCTATAGATCTATGTGTTCTTCGATACCAAAAGAGAATGCTTCTGGTAAATCTAAAGTTTTAGGAGCCATGTTGTTAAAAAGAAGTAATATTGTTACCTTCAATATTTTCTGGCAGTCCAAAAATCCTAATGTTATTGCCTAGATCTATTTTCCAGGTCATCCAGCTTTGTTTGTAAATGTGTATTTTGTTTCAGCAGAAACTCAATGTTGTTTTCCTCTTCTTGTATTCTATTTTCCATGTCATTCACAGCTTCTTCTATGCCTGTCATCTGGATCTTCTGTTGTTGCAGGTCCATATGTAACAAGTCTATTTGTTTTGTAGTTTTTTCTATGAAAGTGTCTATTTTAGTATCCATTTTATCCATCTTAGCAGTAAGTTGCTGGACTATAATTATCAGAGACTGAAGTTCTTTCTTGATGCTGGAGTCTTGAGAATTTGTCTTACTGGAACTCATTTCAGACTGATAAACTGACAGGAAAATTTCCAAAGTAATTTCTGACAGGAATATTATTAAGATTTCCTTTCTTTTTTAGATATAGTTCAAGAACTATATAAAACAAACATATTTAGAAAGAAAATTACTTCAAAAATTAATTTTTTAAGTAATTAATTCCTGTCAATGTAATGAAATTGGTGGAGCTGAAGAAATCTGCTGCTATCCTGTGTTCATCCTTGGCCATGCCCCACAAGGTAAGGATTCTGAGGTCATGTTCAAGCTGTTGACACCTGCTGACCCACATGGACCATACCTGGAATTGCATAAAACAAAGTGTACACACATCACCATGTCCAGTCTGATGATGTCACCATCCTATAAATACAGCAGGAGAAGGGAAACCAGCCAATAAAGCAAATAGCATGCTGTGTTAATGTGTTTCTTTCTAGTATCATAACATAGTTAGGTAGGGGTTTGAATCCTACCAACTGTGTGTGTGTGGGAGGGGTGGGGTGTGTATATGTGGGTAGTTTCCTGTGAGAGGTGTTCCCTTTTTGGAGACTGGGAAAACTCAGTAAAGGAGGTACATTCCTCTTTGGAAAGTCTGATGATGTCACCATCCTACAAATACTGCAGGAGAAGGGAAACCAACCAGTAAAGCAAATAGCCCGCCATGTTAGTGCGTCTCTCTCTAATATCATAACATAATTAAGTAGGGGTTTGAATCCTGCAAACAGTGAGTGTGTGTATGCATGTGTGCAATTGTCTTTGAAAGGAGTGCCCTTTTTGGAGACTGTGAAAACACACTAAAGGAGATACATTCCTATTTGGAAAGTCTGATGATGTCACCATCCTACAAATACTGCAGGAGAAGAGAAACCAGCCAGTAAAGCAAATAGCCTGCTGTGTTAGTGTGTCTTTCTCTAGTATCACAACATAGTTAAGTAGGGGTTTGAATCCTGCAAACAGTGAGTGTGCGTATGTATGTGTGCAACTGTCTTTGAAAGGAGTGCCCTTTTTGGAGACTGTGAAAACACACTAAAGGAGGTACATTCCTCTTTGGAAAGTCTGATGATGTCACCATCGTACAAATACTGCAGGAGAAGGAAAACCAGCCAGTAAAGCAAATAGCACACCATGTTAATGTGTCTCTCTGTAGTATCATAACATAGTTAGGTAGGGGTTTGAATTCTGCAAATGCTGACTATGTGTGTGTCACTGTTGGTCAATGCAGCGTGGGTTGTGCTTTTACTATGGTATGACATAGTATGATGACAACAGTAAGTGCATTGCAGACATCAAGTATCTGCATGGCAAATATATATGAGTACATGTCCCCTCAATCACTACATAGGTGTGAAGCCTGTATACTACATGAATACATTTGTTTCCACTGACAGGTTGTACCACTGCTTCTCAGATCGTAGGTCACATATGTATGTATGTGACATGGCCTTCCACTGTCATGTTCTGTGGCCAAGGTCATCTGTGGCACACACACCCATGACAGTTACTTAAAAGTAGTGTGAGTGAGGGTATATGCCTGGGGTATATGTCAGACATGGTCATACACAACAAAGTCTGCCAAGAATAGGTCTACAACTGACTTGTGGATATGAATTCAGGCTTCTAATGTCTTATGTGATACACCTTGGGACTCCACAATACCTATGGGTATGTGGATACTAAGGGACACATGACATAACATGGGTCTGTATGTACACAATGGTACCCGACATACATGTTGAGGGCTACCACCTGTTTGGTACTGATGGGATAGTATGTTTAGTACATGAGGATGACTATGCCATATTTGGCTTACTGCTATACAGCATGTATCACACAACAGGTATCTGTCTGCATGATACCCTTGTGTAGGATATGCATCCCATCCAGGGAATGCATTGTAGGCCAATCCATGCATTCCCAGATTTGGATGGACACATCCCTAGTGTGTCTGCATGTACCTAAGGGGGCTATATGACACACAGGTGCAGTCACAGTAATGGGTAGCTGTCATCACCACTGGTTAGTGTTATAGTGTAGCACCGGAAGGATCCAATTGATACTAGGTTCCCTACTACTGTGTGTCATTTGTCTAGACATCATCCAATGATTGCTTATAGTCATGCTGTTGAGGTTATGTATGCTACCAGACCGCAAATCATTGACTGATATTAACAGTATCACCCGCAGCATAGTGTCAACCCATGTCATACACACGTCTACCTATGTTAGTACATATCTGTAGTAGAATGCATACTGGCCATTGAAAGATGCAATGAGATGTTAACAATGTGTACGACAGGGTATGCCACATGTCCCATGTGTCCACTATGCACGCACATCCAGACAGTGCACACCCACCATGTTCACAGGTGTACACTTGCTAATCTGTACTGCACACATCACACACGTACTGTCCACTCATTAACACATGTTGGCAACACATCACACATCAGCCAAGTGGCACATGGGTGGATAATACATTCTCAGACCTAACAGTGGTGTAAACAATGCTACATTGACAATCAGAGCTTTGATGCATAATGTCTGCTTAGATATACCTACAAGGATGTAGTTACACTTCCTTGTTGACAACTTGCTATTATTGCTACACTGCTATAGTGCACCCTGTGCATCAGCAACATGTTAGCCTACCCTTCCATCAATAATGCAGATGACAGGAGGCGGCACAGGTATCATTATATGCACAGGGCGTTTTGTTGTTTGCCAGAGCCTGACATTGACCCATCCAATTGACATGTCTGTGTGTGTGTGTGTGTGTGTGTGTGTGTGTGTGTGTGTGTGTGAGAGAGAGAGAGGGACAACAGTACAGCATGGGCCAATGTTGGTGTAAAGTGCATGTGTATGTGTGAGCCCTAGTTGTTTGCATAATGTGTGTGTGTCTGCATACACACAGCTCCACCATGTGGCTGCCATATACGGTGGTTTGTGGGACAGCCACAGACTGTACCTGCTTAGCTGTACAGATCACTGTCTCCGGCCACTGACACAGTACCTGTGCCTGGCAGAGGTGCTACAGACAGTATCGGGTACCAACCCTGACTGGGTACTGTCATCAGAGGCAGAGGTACAATGACTGAACCCATTTCCCTGCTGGGACTGGCCAGAGCCATGTGCACATGGTCTACTGGGATGGAGAATGGACAGGCCAGTCCCAGCATTGCTGGGGCTGGTACTGCCACTATGGGAGCGGCTGTGAACTGTGGGCTGTCCGCGATCACTGCCAGCTGTTGCTGTTGCTGGCATGTGTCCGCATCAACGTTACAAATGTCCTGCACGGTCCTGGCTCGAGGAAGACATGTTGTGGAGGGCATCTATTGTCTCCCCCCAACGTCTATCAATGACCTCTGTGTACGTCCGGATGGCACCGGCAAGGTCACGGATGCTGTCATTGATAGCAGTGTAATGTGCCCTCTGCACCCAAAGTCCCTGCCTGGTGTAACGTTCCATACGTGCCTGAGCCTGCATTACAGCCCAGAACATAGTGTTCGTCGTAAGACCTGTGAGGGCATGCCTGTCAGGGGCAATACGTCCAGTAGTGCTTCCCCAAGAACCCCTGGACCTCCACCTATGTGGTACCGTTCCGGGTCTACGGCTATGGCTGCTGTGAGGGGATGCAAGTGCCATGGGTACCACACTCTCCTGGTCAATGCCAACTGTATGCTGTCCTTCCCCTATGGCCATTGGTGGTGAGGGATGTAATGGCGGTATGAGTGTGTGCATAGATGGGGTTGAACACTGTGTACTGTCGATTGGCGGACCAATGACAGACCCTGTCAAATGTCCCTGTGCCAAAATACATGTGTCATCATCACCACTATCTGTGGCAGTGACTTCAGGTCACCTGCTGCTTTCACAAACCCCGACCTCAGCACCTGTTAGAGGAAGACAGGAAACACATGGTATGGTCTGCACATGCACACATGCACACATGAACACATGTACACAGGCACACATGCACACATGCACACATGAACACATGAACACATGAACACATGCACACATGAACACATACACACATGCACCCATGCACATATGCACACATGAACACATACACACATGCACACATGCACACATGAACACATGCACACATTCACACAGGAACACAGGAACACATGCACACAGGAACACAGGAACACATGCACACTCCTCACTACTGCGGATACACACACACAACAGAAATCCAAATCATACTCAATACTGGTTGGAGGTGGGTGACAGTATCACAAGGCAAACAGTCACATCATATGTGTCAGCATGCAGAATTAGTGTTGATCCAGTCCATGCAGTGTGAGTGTAGACAGCCATATTTAATGACAGTGTACATGGCTGTGGTGCATGTGTGTACATGTTCAGTGATTGCCTACACCCTGGAACACAATGTGTACAAGGACACGACATTTCTGTGCAAGTATTATAAGCTCTGCAATGTTCTGTGCACCATCACACACAGGTATACATACCATGGCTGCATGTGTTATCTGTGTGTCACATGGATTTCCATGTCTGATTGTAGTGTCTATGTCTGTAGCAGATAACTGTGGACACAGGTGTAGCACATGCATGCTGTGTACACACACGGGATGAGTGGTGCATGTATACATGATGGGATACCAATCCTGGACATGGCCATTGTAACAGTATGGGGTGTAGTACCATTAGCCATCATCATCATGCATCATGCGGTCACTCAAGACCACTAAAGTGTGCTAGACCACTGCCTAGCATGCTGTACCTGAACCACAGTGCCGTGGCTAAGTTCACAATTACACAGCCACGTTGCACAAGGGTGTGTGAGGTGCCCAATAGGGAGCATTGTCTAACATGACTGTGTTATGTGTTGAGGAGTGTTGCACACCCCATGCTAGGCCCCTACCCCTCAGGTATATTATGTGTGGTGTGTGGATGACATGTGGGATACTGAAGTGTGACCTGGCAGCAGGTGTCTGGTTGCACAATGTGTAGCATGTTGAGGTGTACTGTGTATGACAAATGTGTTATGTTGTGTACATGTGTGTCAACTATGCCTATCCAATGTGCAGTACAGTGTTGCCACATTTGTGTCTGATGCTCTGTGCATTGCATGTGATCGAGGCAGCTACTGACTTTACTGAGATGTTTCATGTCTCACAGCAAACATGCACAGCATGCATTATGCATAGGTGTGTTATGTGTACATGGCCTACACCTCACCTATGACATGCACAGTTCAATACCAAGTTTAAATTGTTAACACACTCACCAGCATGTATCATCTGCCCTGCTGCCACACCAGAGGGACTGTCAAGAATATTACACAGTTTGTCAGTGGCCACAACTGTGGCATTGCTACTGTGAGTGTGCTAAACTACAGTAGAACAACAGGCATAGGTGTACAGATACTATTCAAATTATCAGTATTGCACACAATAGGCAGCACAACTGCTAAACACAGTACACATCTCACATATGCATAATCTAACAATACAGGTAACAGTAGTCTACAGCTAGGGCATGTTACCTGCACGCTCCATGTCACCATGCCGGGGGGCTCCGGCCTCAATGATGACACATGTGTGATGTTGCTGCTGTAGGCATGGAGCCACTACACTTAGCAGCAGTTCCTCCACTCTGGTGAGGGGGGATGTATGGCCACCCCACCACCTGTGGCAAGCTGTTGTCTGTGGATATCAGACGCATGCCGCCAGACATGTCTAATTAAATCACTGCAGTGATGATGCCTGCTGATATGTCCGGTTATGCATGTCTATGTCAATTACCCGATGAACAAGTTCTTGCCGCAGTGCAGTATGCTCCTGCTGGTGCTGGCTGGCCCTGGAAAACAGTAGGGTATAGTGCTGAACCAGGCTGTGATGGATTTCCTGTTCCTCTGCGGCTGTGTATGAGAGATTATTGTGATGACCCATAAGCCTGGAAGACAAGTAAACAATATGTGTGAGCAAGTCATGTGGCACACTTATACTGTACAAATATCAGTTAACTGCCATATATAGCATCTGTTCGTCTGTCAGAGGATACACACATTCAATACCACATATCAGTGCTCAGCCCACAACTGGCTGACAGTGCCTGCCACACTCCATATAACACAGCAGTATACACTAGTACTCGGCACACTGTTTGGGATCCAATGCACAGCCTTGCCAGGGGGTACAAATCAAGCTAATGCATGCAGAAATATGTCATCCATTGCAATGAATGTGAAGTACAGTTACAGTATAACCAGTAACCCGCCCTAGTCGTTGATGCCATACCCCTACCTAACATATGTGCACAGTTGTTAATATAGCTCGCATACTGCTGTAACAGAGTATACATGTTGCTAGGTACACACGCAAACCATGCATCACACATGTGATTGCGGACATGGTACAGGCATCATTACACACACATCAGACATTCATACAGCACACAAATGTATGCTGACACAGATGAGCATTTCCTGTGTACCTTACAGTACTGTGTGCCCCTACTTACAGATAACTGCCTGAGGTATGTAATCTCTGAAGACTACAGAAAACAGACAAGACAGTGTTACCAGGGAATGTGAACATACACCATACTGTGCTGTTTAGGCCTACAGCTTCAGGTGGTACAACGGTTCAAATGTCGGCTGGATTCACCAGCAGTACCACTTACTGAGCATACATGTATTGCTTCAGCCTATGATGGGACACCACAGTCATACACAAGGAACTACGTCACAACATATACCATCCTACTATGTCTGCATCCCAATAACTGACACATCTTACTCTGGCCTCACACCTAGGACACAAACGACCATAACAGAAACAACCTCACACTAAGCTATCACACCATTACAGACCTTGCACACATTCACTGTCACACTCATTCCACCTCACATAGCAGGCATTGCAATGTGTACATATCTGTGTGCATTGTGTCATAAGTAGGTAATACGCTATTGGCCCTGGGGCCTACAGCAGGCTAGCCATATGCTACCCTGCCCTTTGACACACATGTAATTAGATTTCACTTCCTCCTGTCAACCAGATACACAGAGGTGATTCCGAGGGCGTGTTACCTATCCCCCAGACAATCATCAGGAGTATGTATGACATCTGCTACTGAGGAGCCTTGTTTGTTCATGCTGGGTGTTTTACTCTAGAATATGCGTATTTGCCAATAGGAGCCTATCCCTCCAGCATGTGCTGTTTAGTAAGGTTGCGGGGATTAGGGACCTAGGCCGTGTAGCCCGGTGGGAGTATGAGGTGTTGACATGATGGTTGTTTGACTGCTATGTGTGTGGCATACCTCTGTATGTTCAGCAGAGGTAACCTCTGGGTGACCGGTATGCAATGCACTGTAGCTGTGGTTATGTGAGTCAGTCTGCATAGGGTATGTGTTTCAGGGAATCTATATTATATCTTCAAATGCTTAAAAAAGCGAACGCTGATTGATCGAACTTATATTCATGAAACTGCAAAATATCGAAGCAGCAGAAACTCAATTTTTTTCTTAGGGAAAGAATTCGGTTGTCCGTTTCTGTTGCTTCGGTATTTTCAGTGTTATGGTGAAAAGTTACCGGTCGGATTCAGGTAAGTGTGCAATTGTGTGGATGTGAGTGTTAGGGTGATTTAGGTGAGTTAGGGTTAGGGCTCAGGTTAGGTGTGTGTGCGATTGAGTGGACATGAGGGTTAGGGCAGATTTAAGTGGGTTAGGGTTAGGGAGCGGGTAAGGTGAGTGTGCGATTGTGATGGACCTTAGGGTTAGGGTTTGGGTTAAGGTAAGTGGGTAGTTAGTGGTGTGTGCATAGTTTAGTGTAGGGTTAGGTATCAGATTTTAGGTGTATGTGTGTGGATTTCTGTTTGTTTGGTGTGCTTGTGTTGTGTGTATGTATTTTGGATCAGCGATTTTTTTCCCTGCGAAAAAAATCGCTGATCTGCCAGTTCAAGATTGTAAGCTTTCGCTTGAATTAGGTCGATCAATCAGCGTTCGCTTTTTTAAGCATTCAGTGATATAATACAGACACGTTTAAGGCAGTATTACCCTTTGTGAGGTATGTCTGTGGCCTTTCCACTTGCTGTAGTTGTCATGTGAGGTACATACCACATGGGGCATTGTGATGAGTACAGGAGAACATTGACCTATATTTCCGTACATGACACATCATTTGTGATGACACGTACCACGTAGACAGACTACAAGACTAGTGTGACACTGTGAATATCAAAGGGGAGGCTACTGTCCACCTGTGTCCCATGTTCCCTTCTGACACTTTCAGTGTAAGTCAGGCAACCACCTATCTGGTAGTTAGTGGGTAAAGTGTTTTGGAATGGGGTATGGCACTGCAGTATCAACACTGGTGTTCAGTCCATGCCTTGGTCACCAGGCACTTGTTGCAATACGCCTGACCCTGTGTCTCCCTCTCTCACTATATATATATATATATATATATATATATATATATATATATATATATATATATATATATGTGTATATATAAATATATACATATATATTTATATATGTATATTTCTATATATAAATATATATATATATATATATATATATATATATATATATATATACATATCTGTATATATCCATATATATCTGTATATATCTATATAGCTCTATATATATATATCTATATATGTATATATCTATATATATATATATATATATACATATATCTATCTATCTATATATATATATATATATATATATATATATATATGGGAATATCAATTATGGAACAGTTGTGAGACATACAATTATGTAATAATATTGCACAATGTTGTGCAGAATGCATTTCGCTGTCCTCAGTCCATATAGCCGTAGCAGACCTCACTGGCTGTAACAGCATTTAACCACCACATGACATATACCTGCACTGCTTGCTGTTTTCAATGCCACACACTACAACCTACATAGATATGTGCACATAGCAACCTTCAAATACATATATATATGTCCAGCCTTCACTAACAGTTGCAGTATGTCCCTCGCCCTATGCACATCTGCATATACACATAGATACGGACTGCTACCACATAAGGAGTGCTCACAGTATGTAGAGTACCCTTCAGACACATAATTCGGATGCCAGCAAAAACATCAGTGTTACATACCTTACCTTTGTATTTCTCACCTCAGTCTGTTGTACCTGTTGATGTTTTCTTTTTTTTATTAGGTTGGTGTCTTCAACTGCCTCTGTTTTTTTTTCTTTTGTTTTGGTTGATGTCTCCAACCACCTCTGTTTGTTTTTTTTTTTTTTTGGGTTGGTGTCTCCAACTGCCTCTGTTTGTTGTTATTTATTGGGTTGGTGTCTCCAACTGCCTCTGTTTGTTTGTTTGTTTGTCTGTCTGTCTGTCTGTCTCACTCGCTCTCTCTCTCTCTCTCTCCAGTTGCTGCAATGATATTATTGCATGTGTGGACAGCAAGTACAGGCTGCTTTTGTAGGTATCTGCACATGTGCATGTGATGGCCTCTGCACCAATTGGTGCCCACCATTTAGTAATTGCATGCAGCCTGCTGTGTGGTAATTGCAGTTCTCACTGTGATTTCAGGACACTGCTATAAAATGATAGCTTAGTTAGGCATAGGCCTTAATTTTGCAAGGTGGGGACCATGTTTGTTTGCTGTGGACACTGTTGTGTCAGTCAGATGGTTAGTATATGTCTCATATCTGAAGCTGGGTTGTAGCCAGTGAAATGCATGTTGTACTGAAACCTGACTGTTGCTTCTCCCAGTACACTCTTCTCAGTGTGTAAGTTTACTCACACCTCCTAATGCTAACACTGGATACATGGGAGTATGTACTTTCATTTGGAATTAGGGAATTAACTGGCATACAACAGTAGTTATTGCAGTGTATTCCTATGGCTTTCCTATTTTCCCTTTACATTCACTCCTTGTAATGCATGCTATATTTCTTGATTGCAATGTATTCCTATGGCTTTACTATTTTCCCTTTACATTCACTCCTTGTAATTCATGTTATATTTCTTGATTGCAATGTATTCCTATGGCTTTCCTATTTTCCCTTTACATTCACTCCTTGTAATGCATGTTATATTTCTTTCAGCACCAAGTTATTGTTTATCTGCTGCGGCTTAGGGGTACATCATGCAGACTGGTGAGTCCAAGGTGTGGGGTTTGAGACTGACAAGGGTATTTTATTTTTCTGCAGAGCAGTACAAGGGCCTTGTAATACATAATGACTAAGGCACTTTTAAGCAGTTGTAAGTGGGTTTGAGCGGGTTTGCGCAACGCTTAGCGATGCTTAGCAACACTTAGCTGAGATTTTTGTATTTTAGCAATACTAAGCTAAGCTTAGTTTAGCTCATTTTATGTTAGCAATAGTAAGCTAAGCTTGGTAGCTTGTCATATCTTAGCAATGCTAAGCTAGACGCACACATGCGCACACTGATGCAAACCCGCTTACTACTGTATACAAGTGCTCATTCCCGTTAACCCCCACACTCATGTCTTTGACAGAAAAGTAAATGGGGAGATAGGAAAGTGGTGAAAAAGGGGACACAGAGAGGGAAAGACAGTAGGTAAACAGACTCGGGATGTGCAGAAAGGGTGTAGGGAAGGCCCATAGCTGCCCATTTCTTTATCAGCAACAGCTGTGCATATGTTGAAAGTTTAGAGTGAGTTTTTAGCCTTCCACCCCTGAGAGAGGGGTGAGGACAACATAGTTTGTTGCACTACCAATTAGAATTATCGGTGCACATGTCCTATGGACATGTGTGCAAAATGGGAAGCTATGTATGGGGCATAATTTTTTTTCGGGTACAGATTGCCCTTTTTTTTTTTTTTTTTTTTCAGGTGAGAGTGGTAAGTGAGGTAGGGGAAATAGGTATATTTCTGGAGGTAAGTTGGGGAGGTAAACAGACAAGACAAACATGACGCATACAGGGGTGGAATTTGACACATGGGGTGCGTGAACACAATTAACGGGGAAGGTTGTTTGGAAATCGCAAGCCCATGAGCCCACAGATGGTAACAGTGGAACTGAGATCCCCACCCATGGGCAGTCACCACTGCACCTTCACAGCCCTGGGGGTGGCTGTGCTGGAGGCTGAGTAGGATGGGCAGGCTCACCCATGAGATGCACCACTCTCGCCTCAAGCTGGCGTAGGGGATCAGCGACTGAACGCTGGATCTCCCTATGCACCACAATCCAGACCCTTCGAAGGTTGATGGGTGGCCCTTCTCCACCCACGCTTGCACAGGGGGATGAGCCCCATCCCCTGCAGCACTTCCACCCGAAGGTGGTACAGGACCAATGGAGGAGGGGAGTCTGGGCTGGGCACCAGAGCCACTGGTGGCAGGTGCACTCGCCAACTGAGGAGGGACAGGTGGGTCTGTTGGGGCCGGCCTTCCCATACGTTCTGTGATTAGGTGTGTTTCATTACAACATAAACAACAGCATTCCAGATTAGTTGTAACAGCATTCAGTAATATTCCTATTAACCCAACACACCACAGTTCCAACAGTTGAACAGCAAGCATAACACATGCATATATTGAACAACAGTGGTTATTCCAACCACATGCAGGGATGATTGGTAGCAACAGGCCACCATGAACATGGTGTTTGAACAGGACACATGCATCAACATGAGTGCAAATATTTTTAGAGCAATAGGACATATATCCCAACAAATATTTAAGATTACACATACCCACTGAGGTGTGGGATTGCATGGTTTATGCACAAACAGTAGGGTGTAGAAAAAACCTCCATTAACATCTTATAAACACTTTTACTCTACACTACATTCCTAGTGACTGCAGGTGTATATTCTCTACATGTATTATTACACTTGCCACCATGCATTAGGTTGTGTAGTGGGTTTGGCTAGTTCAATCTATACTTGACCTATATCTCACATACTAACTGTCCAGGATGCAGATGTTACTGCTACGTATTTCATGGTTGCATTTATATTTCTTTATCTACATATCTGGATGTTTTCACATGACATTTTCACTTCAAATTGTACAGAACCCTGCATTTATTGAAGCTCACTTACATTTCTGGGGAACATATTAGCATGCTACTTGTGTGCCAGATTTACTTATGCATGCCAGCCAGTAACTGACTGCTGAGGACTGTATATACACTTCACAGCTACTAGCACTTACATCACCTACGTTAGATGGGACTGCAGAACTATGGGTTGCCAGCACTTTCTAACACAGTACTATTTGCATAATGAAAGGGTACAACAACATTTCATACTAAGTGAAACAGGCACACTATGGGTTTTAGACCTTTATTAATGACATTACACACTTTTCCAAAGGCTCACTCCTTTATTTGTTTTAACAGTATATATGGCAGACATGTTCACGACTTATTATACCTTTATTAATAGGTTAGCACACTCTTTTTTCAGGCTCACTCACATATTATTTTATATGACAGTGCCTGCAGAGATATTATTCCTAACATTTGTTACCTTTCTTAATGGGTTACTACACTCTTTTTCTGCCTCTCTAACGTTTTTATCTGACAGTACATGCAGAGGACTTACTCAGTCCATTTTATGGCTGTATTATTGGACTACAACACTTTCTTTCATGCTCTCTCCCATATTTTATATAACAATACATGCAGAATAATCACTAACCTGCCTGGCGGTGCAGCCTTAGCAGCCTATCAGCATAGGCTTGCTGATTCGTAACATGGTCACCTGCAGCTGTAAAGTAAATGAAGGGATATTGAGACATTCCTATCCGTTATACATACTCCATTATAAATTCTTACATACTGCATTCCATGGCTACATACTCAATTGTGGGACATCCCGTATCCCACAGGCCTCCTGTATCCACTGGTTCAGGCAGTCCTCCTTTCATCTCTTCAGGTCCGCATGGTGGTGACGGACCTGCTCACCAGTCTGATGAATGCCTGTGGCACTGGTGAGGTCACGAGCTAACCGGTTCCAAGCCTCTGCCTTGTACTCTGTCCCTTGGAACTGGCTCTGCAGGAGTCTTGACTCGTGATGGTGGACAAGGAGCCAAACTATGTATTTGGACTCCTCAATGCCCCATCTCTGCGCTCGGAAGCACGTTCCCTCTCTGACACCAGACATTCTGACCGCAGATGTGAGCTACAATCAGTTATGGCATGTATTCCCGCCTGTGGGGCTTAAATATGCTGCATTTCCCACACATTTTTTGTGATTGGCCATTTTGTAAAATTCTCGGCTGACTGCAGGCCTGCTTAGTAATGGTTAAACTACCATTCCTAAGTTTATGAATGTTAATAGTGGCTGTTTCCCCTATGTTGTCATGGCTTAGTGGTTCTGTACTTTGATTATGATACAAAGGGTCCTGGGTTCAAACCTTGTCATTCTTTTATTTTAATACTGTCTAGACAGGCTAGGGGGTGTGGCTGCGTTTAAGCAACTTAGCTCTATGTTGCTCCCCTGTGTCCTACGGTGCCCTGGTTGGTGCGGCGCACACGTCTGCGCAAACACATTGCGCTGGGTAAAGCATTTTTAAATGTTGGGCAACTCTATTGCACTGGGTAAAGTGCTATTACACTATGGGCAACTCTGTTTAGCTGGGTAAAGCACTATTAAACTATGGGCAACTCTGTTTAGCTGGATAAAGCACTATTAAACTATGGGCACCTCTGTTTAGATGGGTATAGCGCTATTAAATTATGGGCACCCGTGTTTAGCTGTCGAAAACGTTGCTTAACAGTAGGCTATTATATATCTGGGTCTTTTCAAAATATATATTTTGTTCGCTGATACATTGGCCATGTCACTGCTTTTAATAACATTTTAATCATATTTGTCTGGTATTATTTCAAATACTGATTTAAAACATAAATAAAAAGGTGAGTGGTGGGATTCGAACCGTGAATGCCTTCTCTTTGTGCATACGCTCTGCCATTACGCTATTGCTGTTTGGATTAATTTGCAT
This sequence comes from Protopterus annectens, assembly GCF_019279795.1. Classification (NCBI taxonomy): domain Eukaryota; kingdom Metazoa; phylum Chordata; order Ceratodontiformes; family Protopteridae; genus Protopterus; species Protopterus annectens. Next base: position 297,941,524 of record NC_056728.1, read on the forward strand.
AAGTAGTTCTTATATGCTCTTCAATGTCACAATTGCTAACTGTGGTTAAGCAATGGGCACACCCGTGCAAACAAGCGCAAATATGGGCAGCTATATTGTGGATTTAAAAAAAAATAATATTTTCCTTTTTAATAACTCTGATGGGGGTTTACAGTGTCAGGGATTGTGGTGTTGGGTGCAAGTACATTTGAGCAGACTCACTCTTGTCTGTTGACATTATGCTTTTTAAAACCTTACAGGGGCGTGGACTTTTCAGACACGCCCCCTGCTTGCCTACTCAGTCCGTGTAAGAGTTATGGATGAGTCAGTGTGCCCTCATGAATATTCATGGCACGCTGATGTCATACCATTCAACTGCAGCCTACGAGTAAGACATATTAAGTCTTACACGGAGGTTTCGTGAATCCGGCCCAGTATATATGTATTTTCTCTTAATTTTCTCTTTTCTTTCTCTCTCTTCTCTCTTTTCTCATTATTAGTTTAACTGCATCTTGTCTCCCTTTCCAAATTCTCTCATATTTTCTATACTAACATAGTCTGCATATATTTAATAACTCACTATCTATACATAGATAAATAATAGTCTAAAATAATATAGTTTTAAGGTAGACTAATTGGAATAGTGAACTTAATTAATTATTACAATATATATTAGATTAATGATAGTCACTGTTATGCTTATTGGGATTGGGGACATGTTCGTGATTAACTCTGAAATGTTCCTTTCATGTACATATGTCCTTTGAATTATTTCCTTTTAGTATTCACAAATATGTAAAAAAAAAAATAGAGGGAAAAATGTACTACTGTTGGTCAAGAAAAGTGAAGCTTTCTTCACATTCTATTTACACAGCCATAGTAACAGTAAACAACTGCTGCAGTTTCTAAGGACACTATGAACCTGTGAAGTACATTTAGCCCCACATATAATAAATAATGAGAAAAAGTAATATTGTTTAGTTATTAAAATGAAAAACAACCTAAGCAAGGTAAAATAAATACATAATATGACTATTTTTAATATTTTATGATTTATCCTCACAGGATTACATATTCCTGGAAACACAACTGAAATGTTCCCAAACTACATGTACTCTTAAATGTAGCTGCTTGATTAAAAAGTATTACTCAGTTTAACATGCTGATTTCACAAGCTGTCTGCACAGTAGGTATGTTACTTGAAATTGTCAGTCTCTAGTGCACATGAAAAGATACATATTACTTTTTGTAACATGGTATCTTTGCAGTTACCTCACACTCTGTACAAACTCACTTGGTAACTGATAACTATTCATTTAAAATATCAGTTTAAATATTAAATGTGCCCTTGAAATGCTATTGACATTTTGACAAAATATAATCTGAACTGTAAAATGAATGACTTAAGAAATAATGCATAGGATTTCAAAGACAGTTCTTGACACTACAGTAAAAGTAAAAATATATATTCACAAGGAAGTACTGAAATGTTTAGTCTTCCAGTTAAAATAGCTTACTGTCAACATTATGCGATATCAGAAAGTTTGAAGAGCTAGGAAATTACTGTTCTTTGTTTTTATAATGATTATTAGACAGATGTTAGACTCTGCTTAGTTTAATGAATTGTGACATATGTTTATGAGGAAAAGTGGACTCAATTACTCTCATTGGACTACACATTCCTGGAAACTCAACTGAAATGTCCTCAAATTACTTGTGAATTCAAATGAAACTTCCTGATTAATAAGTATAACTTACTTTAACAACCTGAATCCATAAGCTATCTGCTCTATATATGCTACATTTTATATCTCACTTGCATATGACAGTCTCTAGAGCACACAAAAAAATATGTATTATTTTTGCAGCATGCTATATTTACACTAACCATACATTTTAAACTAACTCAATTGGCAACTGACAAGTTATTTATTTGAAACATCAGTCTAAATATTAATTGTGCTCTTGAAATATTGTTGCCGTTTTGACAAAACAAAATCTGAAATGAAAAAGGAATGCTTTGAAGAAGTGAAGTATTGTACAGATTTCAAAGATAGCTACTGACACTAAGTATTTAAAAAAGAGAGAACATTAAATTACACTCCCAAGTTTACACACATAAAATAACATTCAGTGTTATCAGAGAATATGGTATAACTATTAAAATCAAAATAAAAAAAAGAAGCAAAAAGTTTCTTCCAACAATAACTTGAAATGAATTTAACATTCTTATCATTAAATACTAATGGCTTAAATAATGCAAATAAAAGATCAAACTTACTAAAATATTTAAAACTAAATAAGGCATAAGTAGTATTTCTCCAGGAAATGCATTTTAAGACTAATGATAGCTTTATTCGGAACCCTAAGGACTATACAGTCTTAGCTCAATCCTCTTATAGAACAAAGATAAAAGGAGTATCAATTCTCTGGAAGAAAAACATAATCACTCCAAAAATTATTTATAAATATGAAGACAAAGAAGGTCTACTAGCATTTGTTATAATTAAATTTAATAACAGAATATGGACCTTAGCTAATTTATATTGGTTCCCAGGAGCTGGTGCAGGAACGGTTAAAAAACACCTAGATTGTATTTCCAACAATTATAAAGGAAATCTTATACTGGGAGGAGACTTTAACTGTACCTTAGAAGCTTCTGAACGACTAAGAAGTCTTTTTTGCACAGCAACTATTTCAAAAGCCTTAATAAGATGGATTGATTCATTTCATTTACTAGACACTTTTAAAGTAAAAGATGATAAATCCTTATTATTTTCCCATAAAGACCATAGATTTGGAACACAAACCAGAATAGACAAATTATTTGTAGTTCAAGATTTACAAATAAAAATCCTCAACTTCTCAATAGTTCCATGCCCCTTCTCAGATCACGACTCTCTGATTAGGAAGCTCCAAATAGAGTTTAAACCTTTAATCCTCTCAACTAGAATTCCATCATATATCATGAAAATTAAAGAATTCAGACCCCGGATGTTGTCAGAACTACAATTATTTCTTGAAATTAATAATATAACAGAAATCAGTAGAGTCATGGTTTGGGACTCATTAAAAGCGTATTTATTTAGTAAGACCCTTAGCTGATACAAAAACAAAGTTAGAGAGTGGGAAACTGAATCATTAGACTTGCAAACCAGACTCTTGACAGCAAAATCTAAAAAAAAAATCAGAATTGTCCAGAAGTCAAAAAAGAAATAGAGGAATTAAATAAAAAATATAATGAAATTCTAACACACAAAACTTGTCTAGCCTTGGAAAAATTAAAAACAAACTCATTAGCCACCTCCCCCAGATATCTACATAATTTAGCTACAACAATTAAAATACAATCTAAAGCAAATAACACTGGTAGTATATATCATGAAAAGAAAGGGAAAAAAGTATCAGATATAGGAGACATCCTTGAAGCATTTTAGTTCCATTATATGGAACACTTCAAAAAAGAAGATTTAGATGCCAACCAAATAAACTTAGATACAAACCTTATCAATATAAAACAAATTCCTGAAAACTTAAAACTAGACCTACAAAAACCTATATCCTACAAAGAAATTGTTGACAAGATAAAAGAAAGTAAATCTAACAAAGCTACAGGGATAGATTGTATAACTACAGAAATTTACAAACTCTTCCCTTCAACAGTAATCTCCCTTATTCATAAAACTTTGCTAAAAGTCCAGTCAGAAGCAAAAATACCACCCTCATGGAAATATTCTCTAATAACACCAATTCTAAAAGATAATAAACCATCAGACCTTTGCACCTCATACAGACCTATATCATTACTGAATAATGATTACAAAATGTTCATGTCAATCTTAGCTAACAATCCCACTTTCAAAGACAATTAATAATGTTCAAACTGGATTTTTATATAACAGGCACACACATGATAATATTAAAAGGATACTTACTCTTATAGTTTATGTGAATAAAGAAGATAGAGAAACCCTTGCAATCAGATTCGACATAGAAACAGCCTTTGATTCCCTCAACTGGGAATATCTATTTAAAACTTCAGCATTATTTGAATTTCCTCCTCCCTTCATCTTATTACTAAAAACATATAAATTAATAACTTAGCCTACATTAAATTAGGTCCTTTCACCTCAGAGTCTATCCATATAATGAAAGGTACTAAACAAGGATGCCTCCTTTCTCTTATTTGATTTGCTTTGGCTATAGAAATACTTGCAGAAATAATATGCAATAATCCAAGAATAAAAGGAATACAAGTCTATGACCAGTACATATCTAAAATAATGTTTTTTTGCTGATGGTATTTTATTAACCCTATCAAACACCAGAGAGTCAATAGGAGAGCTAGAAGAAGTAATGGAGAAATTTTATAAAATTTTAGGTCTACACTTTAATAGATCAAAATCAAAATTTAAATTTTTAAATAAGAAAAAAGAACTACAAGTTACAGATAAATCCATCATAGGAAAACAAGAACTTACACTAAATTATTTAGGAATCGTGTTATGCAAAAATATAAACAAAACAATATTAATAAATTATAAAAACATTATTGAAGCAATAAAAATATACATAGAAAAGTGGAACAAAATTATATTAACTTTTGAACACAGATTGCAATTAATAAAAATTGTCTTATTGCCAAAAATACTATATGTAGCATTAGCAATGCAGTTAATTTATGAAAGATGCATTCTTAAAGAAATAAACTCATGTTTAATAAAATTTTATGGTATCCCGAAAAGACTAGAGTAGCTCTAACTCATCACATTAGACCCCAGAAACAAGGAGGATTGAACTTTCCAGAACTAGAAATATATATATAAAAGCATTTGTGCTTAAAACTACAATAGACTGGATAAACCCAAATTATTTTGCCAACTGAAAAGAATTAACAATGGCTGTATTAACAAATGAATTTAATCTGTTAAAAATGTTTTAATAGTAGACAAATCAAACAAACCCTGATACATACTATGCATAAGTATACAATATAATATAACAAAACCTTCTAAAACAATACTGATTAATTATTACATCAATTCCTTTAGGAAAATTATCAATGCAAACATAGATCTAAAACTTTGGTTTGACATTTTAACCCCATTTACCATCACTAAGAACTTTTCTCACAAAATATATAGGGGAAACAATAACCTCCTGGGAACAAAATGGATTCTTATGCCGGTTTCAATGTATAAATAAATTGTCTTAGATATACATATGATAAAAACTGCTTACAATATTCCAACACAGGACTGGTTAACCATACAAAGCATTCTAATGTACACTCAAGATTTATGCAGATTAATTAATAATTCCTCATTTAAGATAGTCAAAATCTAATACATTTTATGTATGAATTTATATATAATAGTTGTGAAAAGAAAAATTCCATTTCAAATCTATATAAAGAGTTAATAACATATAAAACAATTCCCAAATCATCATACTGGCAGTTCTTGACAAAAGGCCAGTCATTCCAGTTAACAGAAGAAATTAAAACTAACATCTTACTATCAGTTAATTATACCTCTAACACACAGTACTGGGAAACATTTAACTGGAAATACTTCCATAGAGCATTTTAACACCAGATAGTATTAAAAAGATCAGTACTACGACAAATGTTTTTTGCTGGAGGTGTGAAAAGTCAAATAAAGTAGACTGGATTTATATTTTTATGATTGTAATAAAATTAAATCATATTGGAATGGAATCAATATTTTTTTACAAACTTTATTTAATGAATCCTTTTCCTTAACTAAAGTATTGATTATACGAAATGTAAATGAAGGTCTCTACCTGAATAAGACAAATATGTATTTGTTATGGACAATACTTGCTATATCTAGGAAATGCGTAACCAGACGGTGGAATTCAAATACACCCTCAACCTTGGAAGAATTCTACACTTTACTGAAGACAACTGCATTGATGGAAATAAAAATCAAAGAACTACGAATCTATCCCAGGTCATTGGTAAATAATCCTTGGAAGAAAGTTATATCTTTGTTGGACACTCTGCAATAATCAATATTGTATCTCTGATAACTGATCTGTTAATTCTATATTTATTAACATAATAACTGAAAGTCAGGCTATTGTAAATATTGCATATAGTGGTTTAAAATGATATTTAAAAATATTATGTAAATGTTATTTTAATTGAAAATAAAAAAAAAATATTTGAGGAAAAAAAAGGAAATCTAGTAATGTCTTATCAATACTTCCCTGGAAAAAATTGTCCTTAATGAAGAAATCTATTTTCAAATAAACACTTGTTATTTCATTATTGGACACAACATTGTATTTGAGCTCATCATTCAAAATATCAAACATATAAGATTTGTAATCTATGATATCCATGATAACCACCCACCCCCTTTATATGGCTTCATAACACAATAACCCTTCTGTGTCAATTCCTGTAACAATTCATTCTCATTTTCAGATAAGTTAACAAAACCATTCTTGTTCAATGATTTTGTCTTCCTTATCTCACATTCCATTAACTTTTCAAATAATTTCAAAACGGGATGCAGTGGTGGGTTCATACTAATTTTTCTTCTCGGTTTATCATTGTTAATCATTTTGTCCTTTAAAAAGTAGCTCACATTTATCTTATATAAAAATAATTTCAAATCAGTCAATGTGTCAGCTACCCTCAAAGGCCTAGAGGGTAGAAAATGAAAACATTTTATAAATAATTCAAAACAAGTTCTATTAATATTCAAATCAGTATAGTTAAAAATGTTAAAATTACGTAATGAATTTTTGACACCTGTACGGGTAATAATAATGTCATCATCTTTAATTCCACCTGCATTATTTGCTTCTATTGATAGTCCCTGTGGTGATTCAGAGGTTGGTAATTTCTTCCTCTTTCTCTTCCCCTTCCTCCCATGCCTCATGTGTGTTGGCCATTGTATTCCCTGTTGATAGCCTGAGTGTTTGACCCCTGTTTCTGAGCCAAATGTTTGCTTCTTCTCAAAGGGTGGGTACCCTAAAGGAGAAATGGGAGTCTCAAAATATTCACCACTGCCTTCAGTTAGGTCACCACCTTCTGTTGTTCTATTACTGTCAATACCATTCACATGTGAACCTCTTGGCGGCAGGTATGCTCTACCCTGCTGGTATTAATTCAAGTCTCTCTGAATTTTTATTTAACTTTCTCATAAACATATCATTACAATACAAGTCAACTTCATTGAATACATTTATGTACCTAAACCTTTCCACATTAAACAGGTTAATACAGGGTCCGCATAACTAGGTTATGAAATAGGGTATATTTTACATGGTTATTGATGTTTTACATGCACATAATGGTGTTTGTAATTATTTAATTGTTTAATTGCATAAAGGTTGTGGGTTTTGATTGGCTGATTGTTATATAAAATGGCCACTGATGCACATTGCAATTGTTCTGAGGAAGTCTGAGATTTATACAGACAAAAGTGCTTAAACTGCATATTGGTTTTAACCTGAAACTAATCAAGCAGTGCATACTGGGAAAGAACAATTACCTTATGGAGAATGTTGGAAAGAGGGGAGTCACCTGAATTGCTGCTGCCAGACTACTACTACTGCTGGTCTCAACACAGCCTCACTGTGGTGGGATACAAAGCTCCTATTCTTTGTCTCTCAAAAGAAGCAAAACGTTAGCCCAACCTCAAGATAAGAAGTGGGACACAACCTGTTTGTTGATCTACACACTTATCACACATAATGTAAGGCTCTGTAGGCTTGTTGTAGCCTTTTCCAGGTAAATGCCTTAATTAGCAACCAGACCAATCATTTGACATTTGCATGTAGTATGCCTTGGGTTCCAAGGCTCGTAGCATTTGACTAGGGTACCGACCTGATGGTGATTAGGAGCACAGCTGCATCAAAATATAATGTTAAGTCTCAGGTGACATAGATATCCAAAGTTGCACTATCAAGCTCCACAGCAGCAGTGATCCATGTTAGGTGATAGTTTCATAGCAATTCATGCAGCCTGGCCTTCAACAGCATAATGGTGGTGATCTGCATGACATGGATGTGAGTGCTACCTTTGGGCAATGTCTCTGTCTTTTCCAAATGTCCTAAGTATGTCATACTGTGCATTTATGCTCCTGGAACACTAAACTGCATTCCCACATCATTTAACACAACATGCATTTTCTGTCTGGTTGTTTGACAGAGATTGTAGACTTGCAATGCTAAAGTAATGAGAGCAAAGTTGGACAAGTTTTCTGTGCATGCATGGACATGCACATCTTCACTCCAAGGAGTGACTACAGAGAGTGTTTTTGAGGCTGTGAACCCCAAAGGTGTAGCAGCATGACCCTTACTTTGCTGGAGTTGCACATTGTCACATCAGTAAGTATGCTCTTGTAACCATGCCTAATAACAGGATTATGGTTGACTCAAGTGCCAATAGCCTGGCAAAGCAGTATTCTCAGTCTACCATGATATCCAACACTGTCAGGTACTGTTTTACTTTAGAAATTTACCATGAAGGTAATAACATGTTAAATGTAAGCATCTGCCTAACCATGGCCTGTTGTGATATATACACAAGCAATAATCAATTTCTAATGGCATTATCTCTGACTGTTGCAGAGATGTGGACAGCATCCCCAAACCTCTACTCCTACTCCACACAAACATGACATGTGAGAGATGTATCCACATTAAAAATCTTGAATTCATGCTTTCTCACACACCTGCCACTACATATGACAATGAGCGGGGTACCAACATGCCCATTTCACCTCCTAATCCACCCAAACCCACATCACACATACCTAAATATGTGGAGGTTCATACCAGAAACACATCTAATCACCAGACACCTCACAAACAGAAATGTGAGAACACTGCACAAAATACTATCTCTGCAGAACACACTACACATAATAGCTAATGCACCACTGTCTCACTGGTCAAACCCTTACCACAAAAAACACATGCAAACATTAGTCATAGGTGATTACATCATGAGTTACATAGATGTCCATCTCACCAGGTTAGATAAGGTAAAGGTCACAGTCAGCTGTCTGTGAGGTGCCAACATATGGCATATCACACATGCAGTCAAATATATCAACAACAGGTACTGTTATGACTACATCATAGTTCCTGTTGTTGTGTCATACTTGAGACATACCTCCCTAGGCTGTGTGATGACAGCCATGACTGAGTTCCACACTATGTGTTTCAGGCAGGTATGCCCTTGGCCATAAGCTGTATTTTACCTTCAGCTAGGATGATGCCTCAATACATAAAGAAGATGATTGACTTCAATAATAGACTTAGCATCTGGTGTCAGTCTAAGGAGATCCACAATCTGTCAGCCTGGAATGACATGTTCAACAGACCTTGATGCTTTGCCACAGATGATCTTAATCTGTCATACCAGGGATTTTGAATACTGGCCAAGGCTCTTGCCACCCCCATAGTGCCCTTTTCCAATGTAAAAAACACTTGTACAAACAACCTCAAGGTTATGCTGTCAAATGCTAGGAGTGTCAACAGGAAACCGTACTCACTGGAAACTGTTCTCATCTTGGATCACACAGACCTTTATGCAGTCATAGACACCTGGTCTAAGGCTGTGGAGAGCATCACAGCCATACCAGGCTATACCTCCCTCCACACGTGTAGACCTGAAATTGAAGGCCTGCGAACTTTTGTTGGCGGTGTATAAATATTCATTAAGCATGCATACACACATTGGTTACACAGTATGATTCCATGGATATACTTCAGGTGCTATTGACTGTTAGTGGGGCACCTACTCAAGTCACTGTCAGCTACAGGAGCCCCTCCATGATTCAGGACACCTACTCTGCTTATTTGGATCTATATGGCTCTATCAAGATACATCTGGACACCATGGTTTGGGGTGACTTTTACCACCCACCGACTAGGTAGATTAGTCATGCTCATACTCACTTGCCCAAAGGTTACTCAACATCATTATCTCCAATGCCCTGGACCAGCTGGTTGACACCCCCACAAGGGGAGTTAACTTACTGGATTGGGTGCTTATCAGTATGGGCAACCACTGTAGCATCCCCATTGTAAAGTCCTCCGTGCTGAGATCTGACCACAAATAGGTCTCATTCAAAGTAGGTATCACACCTGATACTCCCCACACCCCCCTTGCAGCCCGTACACTAAAGGCATTCACCAATCTGGATTCTATCACCCTATGGGAATGTACAAATAGCTTCTCTGCACCTCCTACCTCAGATGTAACTGGCAACTATGCCGAGCTCTACACCAGTGCTTTATACAAACACCTGTATGACTGCACTGACTCAGCTGTACCTGATGTGAGCACAACAAGCTCCTTATGGTGAAACAAACCTGCCTGGTGGACAACTGCCAGTAACAGGCTTTACAATAATAGGAAGACATTGCTGTCTAAGGTAGGAGGGATGGAGCACCCCTAAAGTGGAAACTCCCTCCACAGCTTAAACTAGCAAAAACACTCCCTCCTCAGCTTAAACTAGCAAATACGTGTTGTTGTGAAGTCCTCCAAAACAAAGTATGGGTCCAAATTAGCCTCCTCCACAAAGGACAACCACAATGCATTATGTAGTTACATCTGTAACCAAAAAGAAAAGGCCCACATTTGTGCCAAACTCATGCTTAATGATACATCATATAGAGAGCCTGTTAACATAACTAACCTGTTGGCCGACAGTTTCTCTAAAACCCTCACTCCCCTGTCCCCACCACATGTACCCACGTGACATCCCAGCCACCTGTCCCCTACCTTGTATCTGTATAGAGCAGGTCAAAAATGGCCTCTCTATGGACAAAAACACATCACCTATGGGACCTCATAACATCTCAGGCTGAGTCCTGTATGGACTCCAACATGGAGTACTAACACCATTGGAAATTCTTTGCAATCATAGTGTAACTACCGGCTTTGTCCCAGCTGAATGGAAACAGCCACCATTATCCACTTGCACAGATGTGGTGCATACACTGACTCCGGCAACTATATACCTATTATCCTGACTAGCCATATCTGCAAGGCTATGGGGCAAATCATCACGGACCTTATCAACAAAGTTATAGGTAATATCCACACAGTTGACCCTACACAGTTTGGATTTGTCAAAGGGAGATTGTGCCTTTTAAACCTGGTGGATGTCTTTGAGACAGTCACCAAGGACCTGGATGAGGGAAAATCTGTGCATACCACCTACTTGGACTTAGCCAAAGCATTTGACACTATCCCCCACTCAGCCATCATTATCAAATGCTCCCAACTAGGCACTGACCCTTATATCATTAGAGAGGTCTTCCACTGCCTCAGTGACAGAGGTCATATAGTCAAAATAGGGGAATCCACCTCCAATCATCAAGATCAAACCAGTGGTGTTCCATAGGGTTTAGTCATGGGTCCGCTTCTGTTTGGAATCCATTTCTCCAAAGTAAAAGCACAAAGTAGATGTCTGTAGCTGACAAGGTTTGCTGATGCCTGCAAACTGGGAGCAGTCATAGAATCTCCAAAGTATGTCAACATCCTACATGGAGGTCTTACTGTAACAAATGATTGTTGCCAAAGTCATGGCTTTAAAAGCAATATAAATATATGTATTATCATTGCTTTCTGTAACAATGATGTTCCTGCTAAGTACCCCATCAATAGCAGCATCTGACATACATACTCCAGGGTGGAGACCTGGGCACACAGGTTGACAGTTAACTTGCCTTAGATCACCATGTCTCTGCAGTGATAAGAAGGACATTCTATCATGCTCATGTAATAAGTGAGGGCATTGTCTCCAGAAAATATGTATGTTATAACTTCCATGTCCTGCTCCCTCTGCAAACCAATAGCTGAGTGCAATGGCCCTTTTGGCATGTACCTTTCCGAGCACCTGCAGCAACTTGGGAGACTGCATCATTTCCTCACAAGGGGAAACAGGTCTTCAGCATCTGTCTGTGATGGTCATCTGATATCACTGTCACTTTAGTGTGCGTCATACAGACTACTCAGAGATGATCTGTGGATTGCATATGAGGCAATCCCTGACCCTGCTGTACTGGAAATGCTGCATATCCGTAAGTCAAATGGTACACGGGTTACTCACTGTATAGACCTTAACCTGGCATGTGACGTTAATACAACCTGCTGGAGTGAGAAAATTTTCTACCAGAGTTTAACACACCTTTGGAACAGACTCCCACATCAAGTCAAACTGAGCACCTCATGGGCCCTCTTTAGATGCAATCGTTACAATTGGATTGGTGACTGTAATTTCACCATGGTGATTCCACCTGTGTCCCTCTTGGACAGGGGCAATAGGTGCTGATTGTGTACATAAGGGTAACAACTTAGCTAGGACTTTAAGGGCACTAAGGCTATCAGCTGAGCAAACTCCAATGAGTCTATGATCCCATAGGCAGATGTAAAATGTTCTTAACATTCACACACACAAACTTGGCTGCACTGAGAATAGTGCCACAACCAAATTATGTGTGCAGAACACTGAGCTTCATACACACCAAGTTGGCTGCAATGATATTAGAACCCTTACCTATCTAGTTTTACACAATACAGATTACAGTACTTAATGCACACAGTATGGCTTAGGTCTGACAGTAGTATGGCTTTAGGTAGTCCTATGGTAAATGACATCAGCAGGCCTGGTGGGGGATGAGAGTTTGGAGGCTTGTATCACCTGCTAGGCTCAAAACAATGCAAAACCTGTTTGTTTGTAAGTCAGTGCAGGATTCATGTTTGTTTTGAGGAAGTTGCATATACACACCCAGACACAGCAAGTGGGCCAAAATGAGATTAGATACCTTACCTATCTAGCCTTACACAGTACAGATCACAGTACTTATCACACATGCCATGGCTTAAATCTGACATTAACATGACTTTAGGTAGTCTTATGGTAGAGGACCTCAGGAAGCCTTGTGGAGTATGAGAGATTGAAGACCTGCATCAACTGCATGGGCCAAAAAGTACAAATCAATACCAGTTTTGAAGTCAGTGTGGTATGCACACTTACTCTTTGGGGAGATGTATACACACATAGCAAGTGCACTGGAGTAAGATTAGAACCTCTACCTATCTAAGCTTACACACTACAGGTCACAGTATGCATGTGCCATAGCTCAAGTCTGTTTTGTAAATGACTGCAGGTGAAGTAATCCTAGAGAACATAAACATACCCTACATTGAAGAGCTTGGGAGGTCTGCAGAGTCACATTGCATCATACTTTCATCTGCAGCTAGTAGCCTAACTGTCAAAAAACTGTTTTTAACCTAGATATGTGACAACAGCACCAGTATTGGGCATACGTGTCTGTTTACATTTTGATGGGAAAGCCTGTGGCAAAGCTAAATTATTCCTGTTAATGAGTGTGCACACAACATAATACATTACATAAAGTGTTCAGTTGTTGATGTATGTGTTGTGAAATCTAGCAGACATGGGGGGGGGCTATATTGAATGTGGATGTTGTTGCTGGCATAGATACAAACATATGACTTGACAATATATGTACGCAGTCATATACATAAATTTTCAATGTTTCCACATGCTGTAATAGGGAGACATGGTGTCACTCATCACTGTCCAGATCTTTGCAGCAAGTACACAGGTTTGACTCATAGTAAATTTTGGTATGCTGTCTAATGTGGTAACATTTATACATGATGTGAGAGAAGACTGCCAGAACTCTGAACTTCAGATATCCCTGTAGTCCTCCACTTGCAACACATTATTCTAAGCACCTCCACATTCTTATAAGTGCATTTTCTAATATTGAACCTTTCTTTTTGGTCCTTCATTCAGCATTGTAAGTGTCTTAGTGCAGTTTTACTCTCCATGAACTGGGTATGTGGGCAATACAGACATACAGACACACATATATACAGTGGATATAAAAAGTGTACACACCCTTGTTAAAATGCCAGGTTTTTGCGATATAAAAAATGAGACCACAATACATAATTTCAAAACTTTTCCCACCTTTAATGTGACCTATAATCTGCACAATTCAATTGAAAAACAAACAAATTTGTTAGAGGAAAAATATAAAAAAATAGAAAAAGATACAATAAGCTGGTTGCATAAGTGTGCACACCCTTAAACTAATACTTTGTTGCAGCACCTTTTGATTTAATTACAGGATTCAGTCTGCTTGGGTACACACCTGCCATGAAATAAAGAGACTCTGATTAACCCCAAATAAAGTTCAGCTGTCCTAGTAGGATTTTCCTGACATTTACTTAGTTACCTGCTACAGCAAAAGCCATGGTTTGCAGAGAGCTTACAAAGCATCAAAGGGATCTCATTGTTGAAAGGTATCAGTCAGGAGAAGTGTATAAAAAAATGTCCACAGCATTGGATATACCATGTAAGATAGTGAAGACAGTCATCAAAAAGTGGAGAAAATATGGGACAACAGTGACGTTGCAAAGAACTGGACGTCCCTCCAAAATTGATGAAAAGACAAGACAAAAACTGGTCAGGGAGGCTGCCAAGAGACCTACAGCAACACTGAAGGAGCTGCAGGAATTTCTGGCAAGTAATGGTTGTGTACTACATGTAACAACAATCTCCTATATTCTCCATATGTCTTGGCTATGGGTAGGGTTGCAAAACAGAAGCCTTTTCTCACACAGAAAAATATCCAGGCCTGGCTAAAATTTGCAAAACAATACATCAGGTCTCCCAAAAGCATGTGGAAAAATGTGTTATGATCTGATAAGACCAAGGTTGAACTTTTTGGCCACAATTCCAAAAGGTACATGTGGCACAAAACAACACTTCACACCACCAAAAGAACACCATCCCCACAGTGAAGTATGGTGATGGCAGTATCATGCTTTGGGGTTACTTTTCTTCAGCTGGAACTGGGGCTTTAGTCAAGATGGAGGGAATTATAAACAGTTCCAAATTACAGTCACTTTTGGCCCAAAATTTCAGGCATCTGCTAGAAAACTAAAGATGAAGAGGAATTTCACCTTTCAACATGACAATGATCCCAAGCATACATTCAAATCAACAAAAGAATGGCTTCACCAGAAGAAAATTAAAGTTTCAGAATGGCCCAGTCAGAGCACAGACCTAAATATAATAGAAAATCTGTGGGGTGACCAGAAGAGGGATGTGCACAAGAGATGCCCTCACAATTTGACAGATTTGGTGCACTTTTGCAAGGAAGAGTGGGCAAATGTTGCCAAGTTAAGGTGTGCCATGCTGATGGACTCCTACCCAGAAGACCGAATGCTGTAATTAAATCACAAGGTGCTTCAACAAAGTATTAGTTTAAGGAGTGTTCACACTTATGCAACTAGCTTATTATACATTTTATATTTTTTATATTGTTTCCCCTGACAAATTTGTTTGTTTTTCAATTGAATTGTACAGGTTATAGGTCACATTAAAGGTGGGAAAAGGTTTGAAATGATTTACTGTGGTCTAATTTGTTTATATCACAAAAACTTGGCATTTTAACAGAGGTGTGTACACTTTTTATATCCACTGTGTGTGTATATGTATATATATATATATATATATATATATATATATATATATATATATATATATATATATATATATATATATATATATATATATATATATATATATATATATATATATATATATATATATATATACACACACACATTTTTTTAAAAAATTGCATGAGGAGCAATGGATTTGCGCTTTGATTAACTAAGTGCATGGGCATGTGCAGTGGTATTTTTAGCTTGTTTGTATTGCTAAGCAGCATGCAGATGGGCAGTGCATTGCTTATATCACAGACTTAATGTTCCATAAACTGACTCCAGTCCACAGCTAGCTGTACTCCAGGTCGGGTTTATAATATGATTAGAAAACTCAAAGCTGGATCTACTTACTGTGCATACTCAGGTCCATAAATGAATCTACAGTTTCAATCACCGTGTGCTGTTTATAATATTAGAAAAAGAAAAATAATCTGGTTCCACACAGCAGTGAAAATCAATATGTCCTTTATTGTAGTAGGTAAGTGCTTTCTCTGAATAACATCCGCTTCATCAGACCAACAAAGATAGAATAGCAGTTACATTTTTAAACACTAAAACATCCAATCAAAAATCAGATAAAATGTGCATCATAGCTAAAAGCCATGTGATAAAATACATCTGTAGAATATACAGATCGTTATAAAATAGAATAAAACAGTCTAAATGAACAATATGTACTTAAAACTGCTGTGTGGAACCAGATTATTTTTCATTTTTTTGTACTCTCTGGTTTTTGCATCTGATTCCTTATTTGGATCAAATTGGACTTTCAAACTTGTTGGTGATAAAATGGATGTGTTGTTTGAAAATATTACTGGATATGACAAGAGACTTTCTGCTACCAAAAACAAAAAATTACAAAGGGATTTGAAAGATTTTAAAGACGGTAATGTCTTCTCTTGGGTAAATAAAAGGGTTAATATTAACTCCAACATACAGCATATAACAGGAAATGGGCGGAGCTCTGTAAGACCCAGAACTACATTGCATTCAACTGTTTCAGATGAACAAGCAGCATATACAGATGCTGTTAAAACTACCACTTCTACAGAACCCACAGAACTTTTACCCAATGTTCCTATTGTTCCTGTAAGTGAGGGAATTGTTTCAGAAATCAACCTAAATACTTCTGTAGCTGCTGTAAGCAGTCACTCTGATGCTAGCACAAGCACTGCAGCTGTTAGACCTAAAACAAGCATGGCTTCCAGTGTGAGTTTGAATTCCACAGAGCAGGCCACTGTACTATCAGGCTCCATCCGTGGACATTTTTTATTGAAAGAACCTCTGCCTATAAGAGACAGATCAAAGAATTGACTGCAAAATAAATGTACATGATGACTACACAGCCAGGAGGACGAAATAAGGTCAGGAAAGAGATACAAACAAGCTTAGTTCACAATATATCTACTTTAACTTTAACTGACTCACAATTATCTGTGTTAAACAGAGGTTTAACCTTTGTTCCAGCTCAAAGAATGGACATAACAGAGGTAATTAAAGACCTACACCTTTTTGGCAGAACTCTTACACTTAAAGCTATGTTTGGTAATTCTAATAATGCTGATTGTATATTTAGAAAGCCCAGCACTTACATACCACCTAGTAATTCTACTATACATCTTTTCATTGACCTTTGTGAAAAACAACTTAGAGAGAAGTCGCTAGATAAGCAAACTAATAATGTTAATAATTTATCAGCTGCAGAGTTACAAGCTCTAATTGAATTGAAAGAACTAAATAGTATAGAAATACGTCCAGCTGATAAAGGAGGTGGTATTGTTGTTATCAACAAGGATAAATATATAGAATCTATGTTAAGTCATCTCAGTGACGTTGATACGTATGCCATTTTACCTATGCATATACTCAGTAGTGTCATAGAAAAAGTACAGTTTTTGATCTTTGATTTATTAATAACAGGCATGATATCTGGGCAACTGTTTTAAAAGTATTTCAAGGTAGAACATAGGTTCACAGGTTCATAGGTTCATACTAGGCTATCTGCCCAAGGGCATTTATAAGCCTAGCCCAGAGTTTTTGTGGCTTCTATGCCCATTATTTTGCTGTGCCTCTGTCAAGCAGTGACACATCTCCCATCCATTGGTCAAGATTTCTCTTGAACATGGCCAGTGAGGTGCTCTGCCTCATGTACCGGGATTTTGTTCCACAGCATAGGTTTAAGTCTCCGCCTTGTAGTTCTGAGGCATGTTCATCAAATCTGGGTTTGACATGGCCTTGTATGTCAGGCACAGGTCACCTCTGAGCAAGTTCTTTCAGCATAAGACATATTTTGAGACCCTTTATCCTTTTGGTGAGGAACTTTTGGGGCCTTTCCAGCTGCTGCAGGTGTCAGGTCAGATACATTCCGAATGGGGCATTGTACTCAATCATTTGTCTGATGAGTGATGACAAGGGACAATGACCTCCCTTGATCTAGATGTGAATCCTTCATGATCAGGTGGGCAATGTAGAAGGTCTTCCTAACTACTTTAGCGTGTCAAATGAAAGGTTACTGTCAACCTGGGTCCCCAGATCCCTGATAACTTCTTCTGTGCTCAGTGGATTGCCACCTATATGGTAACTAGGGGTAACCTTGTTTTTCCCGAAGGGTATGACTATGCATTTCTTGGTGTTTAACTTTAGGCCATGGCTCTGGCACCAGTTATCCATTTCTGTGAGACCCTTCTGAAGGATATCTGTGACAGATGTGTTTTCGACTATGGCACCCAGTTTGCAGTCATCTGCAAACTTTGTCAGCCATAACCCTCCTGTGTTTGCTTGTACTTCAGAAAAGTAGAAGCCGAACAAGAGTGGTCCCAGGACTGAGCCCTGTGGGACAGGCTTTGAGTCTGACATGCCAGCAACTCTGACCCTGTGGGTTCTGTCACTTAGCCAGTTTGCCATCTTGTGATGTATGGGTTTACATTTAAGCTGATGAGTTTTTCAATGATACCTGAGTGGGGTATTGTGTCAAAAGCCTTTGCCAGGTTGAGGTAGGTTGTATGGACTGCTTTTCCCTCATCAATGGCCTTGGTGACTGTTTCGAAAAAGTCAACCAAGTTTAAAAGGCATGAACTGCCTTTGACAAAGCCAAACTGGGTTGAATCCAAAGTCTGCAAGTTCCCTATGTCTTTATTTATGAGTTCCATTATGATCCTCTCCATGGCTTTGCAGATCAGGCTTGTCAAGCTGATGGGGTAATTTCAGGGTCGGTGGAGGCACCGCCTTTGTGAAGTGGGACCACAGTTGCATCCTGAGGTGAGGCTGAGATTAAACAGCTGTCCTAACTGCGGGTTTAATTCCTCATTGAGTTTGTGGAGCACACAGCCGGGGACACCATCCGGTCCCATGGATGCTGTGTTTGAGCAGTTCGCACCTGGGCATTAGAGATGTTTGGGGCTACAATCCTCGGGTATAGATATCTCCTTTTGGGAGTTTGCACTGAACCTGTCAGCCAGTATATTGGCAATGTCTGTATGTTCAGTAATTTTCACATCATTTTGATCTAATTCTGAGCATATCTGGGAGTTTCCTGCCAGGTTTCTAACATAGCTAAAGAAGGCCTTATGATTGTCTTTTGAGTCTTAGCGATTTTTTTCTCAAAAATTAGCCTTGGATGATTTATGAAGAGCTTAGTTTTTTACTTATTATGATCAAAGTCTTCTTTTTTAAGGATTTTGCTCTCTATCTGTAGTTAGCTCCTTCCTTTTGTTGTAGAGCTTGTTTATGGCTGGGGTCCACCAGACTGGACGAGTCTTTGTTTTGTTTGGGATTGCCTGATCCATGCAGTCCTGTAGGTGCTGGTAGAAGGCATTTGTAAGTGATTCAGCAGCTTGAGTAATGTTTACACTGTGGTCTTTTTATCTCTGGTGGGGGCGGGATGAGGACCTCCAGTGAGATTAGTTTGTGATCTGATCTCACCAGTGAGGGGCATACTTCTGGTGTTGAACATTGTGATCCCATGTTCGTGATGATGAGATCAAGTATGTTTTCACCTCTTGTGGGGATGGTGACTAGTTGTTCCATGGCATTTGAGTTTATGAACTCCAGGAACCTTTGGGCTAGAGTGTTTGGGCTGGAGTAGTGATCCCAGTCTATATTAGGGTAGTTGAAGTCACCTAGTATGATGGTGTTTGGAGATATATTTATCCCCTCCAGTGTTTTCAGGAAAGCTATGTGAGTTTCCTGAGTTTGAGAGGGTGGCCTGTAACATGCTACAAATTGCAGAGCAGTCTTGCCTATGGTTAATTGCACCTGGATGGTCTCTTTGATATATGGTCTACCCAAAATACATAAGAATCCCTTAACTCTGCCTATGCACCCTATAGTTTTAGGCCAGGTTGGATAACTGAGCCACTTTCTATTTTTGTAGAAAATACTTTGCATGCTGCCTTGGCTAATTGTAGCACTGTTTTAAAGGATACCAAGAGTTTTTTAAATGAGCTATCTAAACAAAATGAAATTATCTTAGGACAATGTTTATTTGTAACTTTGGATATTGAATCATTGTTCACTGTTATACCCAATGAATGGGGAATTGAAAATGTCAGAGAATTACTGTGTGAGAGAAACACCCCCGATTCTAAGGTGACAGTTATTTGCACACTTTTGGAAATCATCCTAGAAAACAAATGCGTTTATTTTTAATTATGTTTATTATGGACATAAAGTTGTCGTAGCTAAGGGCACAGCTTGTGCTAATAGGTATGCCAACCTATCCCTAGCTAATTGGGAAGCTAAACATGTACTTTCAAATAATGAATACCAGGTTAACATCAAATGATTTAAACTTTTTGTGGATGCTTTGTTTTGTTGTGGCATGGCTCAGAGCAGCGGCTACAAGAGTTTCTTTTATACTTAAATCAGTTAAATACCTTCTTGAGTTTTACCTATGAATATTCTGATAAATAAGTAGAGATTTTGGATGTTAAAGTTACTAAAAATAATTTATCCACTGTGTCTACTAATTTGTATAAGAAAACTGTTAGAAAGAATAATGTTCTACACTATGGTAGTATGCATCCGAATCATACGAAATTCAATGTGCTGACAGAACAGATATTTCGAACTATGAGACTTTTTAATGATGATGATAGTATCATTGTTTCATTACAAACACTTAAACAAGAATTTTTAGAAGGAGGCTATAGTAGTAAACTTATTGATTCTCAAATAGCAGAAGGATGGCGGTATAGATCAGTTAAGTGCCAGCCATACCCCCCCCTCCCCACTAGTATTAACAACAGGGATAATATTGACAATACTTTCTCAAGTGATGCTTCCACTGATACCTCTAGGAATAAACTAAGGATGCCATTGACCAATGCCAGTAATGTGCATGTAGCATGTGATATTATTAAAAAGAACTGGGATATTCTGACTGCTGTACATGAGTTGAATGGGGTCATTGGCACACAGCCAGATTTTGCTTTTAAAAGTAATAGATCACTTAAGAGTCAGCTCTGTTATCGATCCTTTATTACTAAATCAGCTATAATATCTGATAGACTTGGTACATATATGTGTAGGAATTGTATGGCCTGCACACATATACATACTGGTAATCATTTCACGCATCCCACTTTGGGTTTTAAGATAGATACTGCTTTTTATGCAGATTGTCGAACAAAAAATGTTGTCTATTTTTGCTATTGTACTACCCGCTTCTCATTTTACATAGGGAAAATGAACAGAGTGTTTAAGGATAGAATACTTGAACACCTTAGGGATATCAGGAATGTTAAAGAAACCAGCACACTATCACTACATGTAGCTAAAAGAGGGTAAAGAACATAAATTTAGTTTTATGGTACTAGAGATTCTGCATAGTACCAAGAAAGGAGGTGACATAAATAATATAACAGAATCTAGTGAACAGAAATGGATTTTGCGCTTTCAAGCTGATAAACCTCCTGGTTTAAACAACAGAGTTTCCCTGAAACCCTTCCTTAAAGCACAGCCATTAAAGCATTGATCTCTCTTTTAATATTTTATCCTATATGTTTCAATAGTCCATCTTTTATTATTTTTTACTATTGTATTTACCAGGTTTAAGTACATATTGTTAATCTAGTCTGTTTAATTCAATTTTTTAACGATCTATATATTCTACAGATGTATTTTATCACATGGCTTTTAGCTATGATGCACATTTTATCTGATTTTTGATTGGATGTTTTAGTGTTTAAAAATGTAACTGCTATTCTATCTTTGTTGGTCTGATGAAACAGATGTTATTCCGAGAAAGGGCTTACCTACTACAATAAAGGTCATATTGATTTTCACTGCTGTGTGGAACCAGATTATTTTTCTTTTTCTTGTATTCTCTGGTTTTTGCATCTGATTCCTTATTTGGTTCAAGGACTGTTTGTGTTTGTTTATAATATTCACCATTCTATTTATGTCTTCCAAATCTCACATGCTTAATTTGTGATGTATTTAGCAGCATATTTTACTCCTGTGACCAAATGGTCAGTTTAGTCAAGTTATTTAGCAGACATGCCCCATCTGTGACACATGTTATCTGTATACTCAATTTCATTTAATCTGCATACAGACTGTAGAACAACTCAGACAAAATGGATAGGTCTACAGAGAAATTTGGACAAGTTTCAGCCCAGGAAAGAGCCCTGTGGAACACCCTGACTGTGACCAATTATTTCACTTGTCTAATTGCTGTATGATTCTTGCCATGTCCTATATGTAAACCATGCAGCTATCCACCTTATCAAGGGTGCATCAATACCTAGTTCTTCTGCTTTATTAATAAGTATTTTGTGTATGGCCCTGTAAAATCTATATATATTACATCACAATTTTTCATTCATAGCAGTTATTTTATTGTCATAGTACATCATATTGCAGGTGGTACTTACATCTATTTTCAACATATGCATGCTGATGTAGGGTTTCATGTCCCTGCCTTTACAATTCTGATACTGACTAATCCAATATTACCTAAGACTTTTTAAGTAGGTCTTGGATATGCGGTGCAGACGCAAACATGTAAATGATATGTGAAATAGGTTAATACTAGTATAGCACACACAGAGAATCACAGTTTGTAAAACAAAATGTATTACTCCTTAACATGCCAAATATATGGATATCTCAGGATCAGAACCATGAACACCATCACACAAGCTACCTTCCTTAGTCCTTTGAGCCACAGAGGCTGTTTGACAAATAGGGGATCATTCATCACACCATCACCTACATACATATGTACTTTGCTATTCTCAGTTAACTAACGCATAAACCTGTAAGTTCAAATTGTTCATTAATCTCATGATACTGTGTGGTATACTAACTGTGTGGAATTCTCATACAGCATAGATGATTTAGTGTTATGGCAGTTACAAGGGGACACTACTGATTTGAGGGATGGAGGAACAAAAGCCCATGTTCTGCTAGGACACACACTAGTCTGAACATCATTTAACCTCACTTTATAACATGTTCCTTGAATGAAGTACCAGTAATTTGTTGCAGTAGGACTGCATGAATATTCCATCCATGAGGCCTACCTAATACAAATGGTGACATGTTAGTGGAATGGGTGTCTATACTTCCATGTGGATGTAATTTCTGACCAAATATCCCAGCATTGTTGCCTGCATAATGTACCCGGTCCATAGCTACAATGACACAACATAATAATCCACTAGACTACTGTGTAGGTATGGACTTACCTTGCAAGTGCAGCAGTTGATGCAACTGTAGTTCAGGGCTGACTCTGCCTTATGCGAGCAGTACACAGCCAATACATGGATAGGTACAGGATATGTGATTTGGCTGGCATCAATTTTAATATCTGTTTGTGAGTAGGAGTAAAGTGTTAGTCCCTAGGTCCTTAGGATGTCAGTAAATGTGCTATGCATCATCTCTTAGCCAAAGTCAGGACATACTAATCACTCCTATGTCTGCCTACAAGGACATCAGCAGGGGGTTCCTCCTCCGGGTCCTCCCTTGACTGTGGCTGTAGTGACCTAGGCACTGGTGGGGGGGCTATGTATCCCTTCCCTTTGTTGATTCTGCAGTAGCTTTTTCCGCAGGGTTAGATTGTGTAACATAGCACATACTGTAAATATCTGCGCACATATGGCTGGAGTATACTACAGGGCTCCACCAGATATATATTGAGGCAACAGAACTGTAACTTCAGAAGCCCAAACACATGCTGTATGATGTTCCCAGTTTGTGTGTGTGCCTCATTATGGCATTCATCCATGGGTGTGTATGCATTTCTGATGTGTGTCATCATCCACAGTTCCAAGGCATAGCCAGCATCCCCCAGTAAATGGCCTTGTGGGATGTCCCCCCTAGCAAGCATCTGGTACAGCTGTGATATGTGCCAGATATGGGAGTCATGACAACTGCCAGGGTTACCAGCTCACACATTAATGATAATCCACTAGGCATTGCACACAACTTGGCAGCTGATGGAGTGGTATCCCTTGTGGTTAACATAGGTTCTTCCCTGGTCACCAGGTGGTGCCTTGATGTGTACATGAGTGCAATCTAAGCCTCCCAGTACTTCAGGGTAGTGTGCTACAGGGTACAAATGTTGCATATTGCTGATCCTCACCTCAGGGTCAAGGGAAAAAATGTGCTCACTGGAATGTGGAAGCATAGCATCCAGAATTTGGTGGAGTATCCTGGATTTAGATGCCTGCAACACCCCCATTATGTCCCCAGTTGATCTTTGAAAAGTACCTGTAGCTAGTATCCTAAAGGCTACAGGTAACTTAGTTTCCACTGGGATGGGTTCCCCTCTGTTAGTTCTGGCTCTGAGTTGAGGGCAGCAGAGCTCACCGAGCTCTTGTAATATGTCCCTGTCCACCCTGCAGAACTCTACAATCTCCAGCTCATGTAGCTCCTGGTAGGTTACCCTGGGCCTGAACACTCTTCTCCTTCTCGGTCTAGGCCTGTTGTCATCAGCACCAGCAGCATTGACTTCAGCATCTAGCACATACAGATGTAGAATAGCTGCAGCAGCCCATAGCATTAACTCAGTTAAAATGTTGAAGTCTCTACTCCAATGGTTCAGAGTATTGAGGGAAATCAGAATGTAGCGTGTATGCATACTTTATACTTTATACATTTCTGGTGTAGGTTCACCATGTGGGATTGGTTAATTCTGATGCATTTCAGCTGCTTAGAATATAATTTACACAATTTAAAGGCCCTACTTTTTTTGCACGGTGTGGCACTGTGTGCTGCACAGCACAGCATAGCTTATACAAAAGTATATATTATTAATTGAATATATCTGGTTTGAATTGATCGCTGCTTATATTGTTTCTGTGCTTGGGTGATCTGTTCATGTGAACATGCTAAGCTAAGTGGCACACTGCCTAAACATGTGCACTGAGCACGAAATATCTTAAAAAGTAACATGACACACCCCCCTGATGTCATCCACATCCAGTGGGAATATCAACACTGTGTAGAAGCCTACACAAAAGGGATGTGTGGACACAGTTGCTCCATTTAGCAACTCAACAAATGCACCCCATTTGTATACATATCCATGCTGACAACCTGGAAACTACATGGTTCTTAGCCATGTAAACTGGGTAACAGCACAAATACGCCATTGTACAGACCTAATGCAAGGTCCTACAGTGCATTTGTGGTAAATACATTGTACATGTTTATTTTAAATAGTTTTTTCTGTTAAGCATGTTTGTGCAATGTGGTGCATAGTGCAAATATGCACATATTATGGAAAAAATATTATTAGTTTTATATATCACCTTCCTTTTACAAATATCAACAATGTATGTTTTGCACATGTATGTATGTGATCTACTATTTTCAGGGAAATTATGTCCATATTTGTTCACTTTTACATCCTCTTCTGTCTGTGTAGACTTCTGTACATGGAAAATTTCCATGTACACTATAAACACAGACATGGAGTCTACATGGATGCTTTTCGCCTTGTTGGATCACTCCACCTGCCTCATTTGCATAAGATTCACCTTTTTAAGCAGGAACTTGCATTGCATGTAAGTTCCGTTTGCATATGCTTGCATACCACTAAGCGACTCTTACTGAATCTAAAAACAGTCCCGCCCATGTAAGCATCGCAGTGGCTTTACTGAATTTACACCTAGGTTTAAAGTTTGGGCGGCACTAAACTGTTGTAGTTGCTCATATAAAAACTGAAATTAATGATTGCAAAAACATATGGTCAGAAAGGACATCTGTGCACTGTTTGGTAAATGAAGTCTTCCCTGGGTTAAGTAAGGATCCCATCTGAGTCTTAAATTCTAAATGGCAAACGTTATGCTATATTCAAATGTGGATTGTATATGTAGCATAGGAAGAGGCCTTGGCTGTCTCTGAGTTCACAGAATGCCCCCTGATTTGGCATATATTTTTTTCTGATTCTTCGGCTAGAAGGCTAAGATAATTTTAAGTTGCAATATACCTCTAGAAGATTTAAGTTTATAGTTTTAAGTAATTAGCTTATGATGCTGTTATAAAGCTGTCACTAGGTTTTCATGTAGTTATTAAGCATGTGGTCAAGGAGGTCATTGAGACACCTACACCAGTTTTCCAATTGTGTTAGAGCATTTCCCTATTAAAATGTCAAGAATCGAAAGGCTGAATCCTGACATGCTGAAAGACTGAAATTCTTAGGAAAGTAGCTTTTCTACCTTAAACTGCTTTTTTACTGGGGAAAAGCTCTGCTGTACCCCCTGATGTGGGGGGGGGGTCAAGCCCCTCAACCCCCAGAAATGATACATATAAACTCTGAGATTGCTGCACTTCTGAGGAAAGGGAATATTCTGAGGAATGGCAATCTCAGACATAGTACATGTAAGTCTGGACTTTTGGCAATCTAGTCTCCACATTACAGGACTTACTCATGCAGGCCCTGATATTTCAGACAGTTACCTGTCAGATTACTATCTGGTTAAGGGACTTGTTCATTTTCTCACAACAGGCAAATGGAGATGGAGGGCATTGAACCTGCATCACCAGAAGCAGGTCAGTAATAATTCACAGCCTTAATCCTTTGTGATAACTGCTAGGGCCAGTTGCCCGCCATTATTTTTTTAGCTTTGCCCCTTATTCTTCAGCTAAAAGGTTGCGAGCTAGGCTGGTCAGCACAGTTTTTTCTACAAGTAATTTTTCATTATTCTCAGCAGATACAAATCTATAATACTGCACATGAATGTAAAAATAATATATCATATCATAAAAGTATAAATGTAGAATACAATAATTAAAATTTCAAGAATGAATATTGTAATATAGCTGTAGAAGAGTTAGGTTTATAATTTAGATAATAGCATGTGATGATTGATACTAGAGATGAGGTCCAGCAGATAAAATGTAGTGTTTCAGATGAGTATAAGGTACGAAGAATGAAGGCAACTACAACTGCCTTGAAAACAGGTTTTATCCCATAACCTGCAGTATGATAATCTGGTTCTCTTTTCTGTCAAGCTGATCTTGTTTTACAGCAAAAGGTAGTCCTGAACATGATAAATAACAACTATTAAACTTGATAGCATTTACAGGCACTTTTCCTTGGCTGTTAGGCTTTTTTATTTGATTCATGCATAAGAGAAAACATATAAGAGTAGTTTATTGATTCAGTTTGCAGCAATTGAATTTTGGCTTGGTTATACTAGATTTACAATTATGTTGAGCCAAAGCATTATTGATTCTGCATGATAATTACCAGACTCAAACTGGATTGTACAGTTAGTGAACAGACCACAGCTAGTGTAACCTCCGAAACTGGATGCCCTTCTCTTGAAATGTCCTTCTCACACAGACCCATCCATTGCATGGTCTGTTTCTACAAAAACTCATTTCAGCCATTAATGAAATGACTATTACAATTTCATCCTATTGTTGACAGATGGAATGATACACAGAGGCCCATTTTCAGAGTAGTTAAGAATTATAATATGTATATTGAGTCATTAGCATTATAATCTGCATGTAGATTAATTAGTATTATAAGCTATGTACAGAGTAATCAGCATTATAATTTATAGGATTCAAATCACAGCTGTGCTACAGCTGGCTCCTTCTTCAAAGAACAAACTGGTCTTCTTCTAAAAAGCTGTAAGCAATAGTCAGGGGTAGAGAATAAATCAGAATGAAGCATTGGTTTATGCACTTCAAGAAATGTATCATGTTGCCCCTAACTTGCAACTTAATTTAGAAAGAAGTACAATTTTTGCTTCAGAGATGTGTATTCAGTAGACTACTGTAATATGTGGAAGTGAAAATCTTTTATGCACAATGAAGCACAATATCAAACGTTTGTTCCCGTCAAGTAGTATTACATAATGTGCTACAGTACAATCATCATAGATAAATATGAATTGCACTGAGAACATAATGTGCTACAGTACAATCAACAGCAATGAATATCAACTGGACTGAGAACATAATGTGCAACAGTACAATCATCAGAGATGAATACATACTGCACTGAGAACATAATGTGCTACAGTACAATCATCAGAGATGAATACGAATTGCACTGAGAATATAATGTGCTACAGTAAATAATTAGAGATGAATGTGAACTGCAGTGAAAATATAATGTGCTACAGTACAATCATCAGTGATGAATACGAACTGCACTGAGAACATAATGTGCTACAGTACAATGTTGAGAGATGAATACAAACTACACTGAGAACATAATGTGCTACAGTACAATCATCAGAGATGAATATGAACTGCACTGAGAACATAATGTGCTACAGTGCAATCATCAGAGATGAATATGAACTGCACTTAGAACATAATGGGCTACAGTACAATCATCAGAGATGAATATGAACTGCATTGAGAACATAATGTGCTACAGTACAATCATCAGAGATGAACACAAACTGCACTGAGAACATAATGTGCTACAGTACAATCATCAGAGATGAATATGAACTGCACTGAGAACATAATGTGCTACAGTACAATCATCAGAGATGAATATGAACTGCACTGAGAACATAATGTACTACAGTATAATCATCAGAGATGAATATAAACTGCATTGAGAACATAATGTGCTACAGTACAATCATCAGAGTTGAATATGAACTGCACAAAATCAGTAAGCAGAAGCAAATTAATGATATCCATATATAATACAAATAAATGACTAGCAAAAAGCAGCCATGTGTACATAGCTATAAAAATGAACTGTAAACATGGACAACATCGAACAGCATGGTGCCATGGAAAGGTTCAAACTCACCACTGTCATGGTAGGTTACAGATTATGAAATAGTTTCAGAGGGAGTAGCTAGGCTTGTAACTGTAAGAAGCAAGCCAATTATGGTATTATTTCCCTGACTGCTATTATAACAAACAGGGATAACAGTTTGAACCAGACACACAGCATATAGAAATAAGTGAATATTCCAGCAGTAAAAAGTGTGAAGAATGTACATGAATATTCATATCAATAAACCAATAATTTGCTAAAGCAAATTATCTGTAACACTATGCTTAATTCCAAAATAAATAAATTAAATAAATAAATAAACCACGTAAATTTCTGAGTCCACAATAATATTAATATTCCAAGACTATTGGAATATACCCCTAGAAGTCTTAAATATATAATTTTAATAATAACATTTGATGCTGTTATGAGGATAGCTCTACTCATTGAAAGTGCCACAGGTTAATATTTAATTAAGTCTGGGTACTGGTAATAAATGGTTTACAGGCTTAATCCTTTCTGCTAACTTCTAAGGGTTTACCATCAGGTGGTATGATTTGGTCACAATGGCAAAATGTACAAACAAAGGCAGAGGAGGAAAAGATGTATTATCTATAACTAGCAGTATTATTGATAGCAGACAATGTCATTACTTAAAAAGTATTTCTGTTTTTAAATAATACTACTGCAATATATTTTACTTCATTTCTGTTTTTTTTATCAGCTATAGTAACTTAGAAAGAATTAACATTGTGCTGTGCATGTGTCTGGCTGTTTAACTGAGAATAGCTGGAGTAAGTTTATTTTTTAGGCAGTTCAAAGATTTACACTAAATGTCATGGACTATGATTATTAGTTGATTCTTGAACTTATATCATTGATGAAATTTATCTACTATTTTTGAAGACAGTGAGATGTATGATGTAAAGAGGACAAGTTTATTAGTGGAGAGGATATTCACATAAATAAATTATGCTTTCATTATTATATGACATTAGACACATAATAACGGCTTACATAATGTCATTGAATTATGGTTGCTTGTTTTTGTTGCATAATGTGTCCCTGGGAATAGATACAATGACTGCCATGTCTGTGCCTGTCTATATACATGGGGGTACTTGTGGTATACACACAAACACACACACGCACACACACATATATATATATATATATATATATATATATATATATATATATATATATATATATATATATATATATATATATATATATATATATGTGTGTGTGTGTGTGTGTGTGTTAAATTCAATAGCTAACACTTAGCTTGTTGAAGTATTTTTAGTATTTTTATTATTGAATAATATCAGCATCAAAATCTTTCCAATAAAGTATTTTCTGTCAGGGAATATTTCAGTGAAGCTACTAAACTCTTTTTTGTAAGTAATACAGGATTTATCTGTTGACTGCTGTGCCCAATCATCATTTTTCTAAATAGCTACTATTAAATATTATAGTTATATATTTAGTATTATGTGATATGAATTTCAAAATGTATACTCAAGTAAAACTAAACAAGTCTGTGCTGGTGCCATGGTGATTTAGAGCCCTGACTTGACCCAGGTGACCCAAATTCAGTTAACAATATTGGAACTTGATTGCACAGTCAATGTGGATGGACATGGCTTGTCCTTGGGGAGGGTGGTAGCACACGTTTGCTGCCTGATTTGCCTGCTGGAAAGCTAGGGACAAATCATGTAGGTGGGCAGAGACATGTTGCTAATGTCATTTCTTCCCCTTGTGGAAGTGAGTAGTGCAGAACCGGTGCTCATTGTTTGCTCCACCTTTAGGTTGTTGCTGATTTGGGTCCAAGGGGTGAGGGCTTAAAAAGAAAATGCTGAATGATGCCTAATGACTGCCTTAATGATCACCCCTTGAAGTCAATGAGATAATTTGTGAAAAGGTGTGATGGTCAAAATGCAATAGAGGCAAAAAAAAAAAAAAAAAAAACTAGAAAACACAACTCTACTGAGAAGGAATGGTGCCTGAAGAAGATCAGATATTTATTCTACCCAAGATTGCTCAGATCTATTGTCTGGCAAGCTATGCCCAAAAAGACACATAGACATGCACTTATTATTATTATCTGAAGCAACTATACAAATGATTTTTCTCACTAGTACTAGCATGTTTAAAAGAAGAAGAACATGTATGTAACAGAGAGAACACCATAGATGGAATGCAAGCAACACTGATAAAGTATACCTAGTTGCAATTAATCATGAATGATATCATGGTTAATAATGCCTCTTCTTTCAGTTGATATGATTTTCTGATCTTATTCATCATCATCATCATCATCATCCCTTTTTTCCCATTTACATGGGGTCAGGGTATCGTATTAACTGTCGCCAGCACTCTCGATTCAGTGCCACTCTCCTGCCTTCTTCAACACTCATGCCTGACTGTTGCAGATCTTCTTTCACACAATCCATCCACCTCTTTGCTGGACTCCCTCGCTTCCTCTTACCTTCTTCCTGTCTGTCCCAAATCTCCCTCACCAGATTGTCTTCTGCTTTTCTACACATGTGCCCATACCATCGTAATCTGTTCTCTTTGATCTTTTCTGTAATTGGAGCTACTTTGGCTTCTGCTCTTATGTCCTCATTTCTTTGCCTGTCCCACAGTGTGCATCCTACCACCTTTCTCAGGCACTTCATTTCCATCACCTCTAGCTTCTTCAACTGTTTTGCCTTTACTGCCCAGGTTTCTGTACCATACAGTAGTACTGGTCGCACCACTGTCTTGTACATCTTACTTTTCAGCTTCTTTGGCATTCTTTTGTCATATACTACACCTGATACTCTATGCCAGTTTGGCTGCAGCCCCTCTGATTCTACCTTTGACCTCTTCATTCAGACTACCCTTCTCCTCAACCACCCCTCCCAGATACTTGAAGCTGTTTACCTGTTCCACTATCTTCCCATCTATCTCTATTCTCAGCTTCTTCTGATTTCCCCAATCTGCTGCCATTACCACTGTCTTATCTGTGCTTAGTTTCATCCCATGTGCCTTCAGATTTGCATTCCATTCTCCTATCCTTTGCTGAAGTTCTAGATCAGAGTCTGCCTGTACTGCCACATCGTCTGCATGCAGCAGTTTTGTTGCTCTGACCCCTCCGACCTGTTTGCTGATGTAGTCCATTACCAGTATGAACAGCAGTGGGCTCAGAGCTGAACCCTGGTGTACTCCCACTCCCACTGGGAACCCCTCAGTGAGGCCAAACACTGTTCATACTTGAGTCACTGGGTCCTTGTACATAGCCTGTTCTAATTCTACCAATGTTTCTGGGACTTCAAACCAGCGCAGTACTGCCCAGATCAGCTTTCTTGGGACCTTGCCATATGCTTTCTCCAAATCTAGGAAAGTCCAGTTTGACTGTCTCCTCTCCTCTAGTTTCTTCTCAAGTATCTGTCTCAATGCAAACATTGGGTCAATTGTGCTGCATCCTGATCTGAATCCAAACTGTTCATGTCCCATCTTACATTCTACTATTCTGCGTATCCATTTATCAATCACCCTCTCCAGAACTTTCATGCAATGTGATGGGAGTTTGATGCCTCTGTACTGTCCACAGTTGTGGATGTCCCCTTTGTTCTTGTATACTGGCATGAGTATGCTTATTCTCCAGTCATCTTGAATACGTCTTTCTCTCTACACTGCAATTACTACCCTCAAGAGCCATTTCTCCCCTAGCTCACCCAGCATCTTTATCATATCTGCTGTGACCTCATCTGTGCCTGCTGCTTTCCCTGACTGCATTTTCCTTAGTGCTGCTCTTACTTCTTCTAAGCTGGGCTCCTCTTCTACACTCATTGTAGGCTGTTTCTGGGGCAGTACCACTTCTGTGGGGTTTTCTTCATTCAGAAGCTGCTGGAAATACTCCTTCCATCTGCCTTTGATGTCCTTGTGGGCTGGTAAGCAGGTTGTTGCTGGAATCCATTCTGAATCCCTGATCTTATTGATAATCACAAATGATATAGCTACCCAGCAAACCATGTACCTGAGGCTGCTGCTGATATCTCTGAATTTTACTCCCTATTATGTAGCTGTATTGAGATATCCATAGTAATCCAATGAAAGCATTAATGCAAGTTTATAAGTAAACCCATATGTTATAACTCCAAGATCAACAAACTCTTTGTCAATAAATAAATAAATAAAACTAGTAAGTCTCTGAAGCTTACCATTAGGAAATGCAAGGCTAACTACGAACTAAGGGGTGGGACCAATTAAAAAAAATGACAAAAATGCCTTCTGTTATGTTAGGAAGATTAGAGATAACTGACAATTCTAGATTCAAAGAATAGGATCAATGGAGTGATGATAAAATCAACAAGAAAAGAAGAGAGGTTTTGCTGTAATTGAATGCTTCCTCAAGTCTTGGTGAATACCTTTATGTGGTGGACCCTGTTTTCACAAAACCTCAACAAAACAACACTGATATATAGACTGTATTTTATATAGCTTATATCATAGACAGAATTAGTTTAAAAAACAAAAAAGACAGCTGGGTACACAAGTCCCAGCATAAACAGTACCCAGTCCTACAATGTGTACTGGTACCAGGACTTGAAAAAAATGACAGGGTAGAATCCTGAAGACATGGAAACATTCCTACAATGAGGTTAGGCCAGGCTCAGGAGGAGAATGCCCCCACTGTTGTAGAAAGAAGTAGTAGAACGTGAAAATAACAAAAACTAATAGGCCAAAAAGAACAATAAAGATGATAGAGTAGACCATTGAGAAAAGGAATAAATGACGCATTGTTACTATTATGCAAGAAGCCCAGCATTTCCAGATAGAGGATATTCAAAAGATTAAGACAGAAATTAGAGGAAATAAAAATACTTGCACAAGAAAAACAGTAAAACGTTTCAAATGCAAAATTGTGTTCATTAATACAATAGATAACATGAAAAAAAAATGGCAAAGACAAACTAAATTTGGGCCACTTGGAAAAAGAAGCCACAGAGGAAGTACAAACATATAACAAAACCTAGAGATTTTTGAAATCTATAAAAAAGAAACATGGACATCAGAAAGAAAAAGAGATCTATTATGATGTAACATTTATGAAAAGGAGAAAGCCAAACTAAGCAGTACAAAAATTGTGGCTCCAAAGATATTTGAAGAGAAATACAGGCAAAGGCACCCAGACATGAAAAATTGCACAATACAAAAAATAAGATCACAAAGGGGGAACATAGAACAGAAGTATAGTAAAGGAGATGTTAAACAAATAGATGCTGAAGTTATGGAATAGCTGCAAAATGATGGATTTACCCCCGGATTCTGCATGCCTTGCATGGTGTGCAGGATTATTGCAGGAGCTCTAGCAGGCAATATGTCTGCCATGTGATTCAGGAACAGCCAGCAGGGGCATGCATGATCGCTCCTGCACTAGTTCTGCACGGACTAAGCCCCTGTATGAAAATCACCCCATTTTCAGGAGAAATCCATGTAAATGAGTTGAATATATGATCCAGGCAGCTTGAAACTGGCTGTGCAGGACTAATGCAATCTGCAGAAATGTACTCATTTAGTAACTGAGTACATTTCTGCAAAATCCAAAATGGAGCTGTGACAGCTCCAAATAAAGGCTGCATATCAGTCAGGAAGCATGCCAATGGCCAAGTATAAGGCCATTGGTATTGCAAACAGCCAAAAACATAAAAAAAAAAACAACTTTTTTTTTTGCCGTTCTTGGCTGTTTAAGCATAGGGCAGCAAATGGGATCGGGAGAAAATAATAAAATAAACCTAAAAGAAGCATTCTAACTAAAATCACTATTCTGCCATGAAAGTCAAAGGCAGGCAAAAGACAACATGGCCAGTGAATAGTGGTTGCTAAGGGGGAGGCTCAGTGTGAGACATGTAACTATGCATTAGCAGGCAATCCTATGCAAATGAGGGAAATGATAGTGAATCCCAATTTTCCCCAGCATGCTAGTCAGGTTCCAACAGTGTCCCCAGCATGCTAGTCAGGTTCCAACAGTGTAAGAGCAGGAATAGCTTGGTGGAAGCCTAGGAGTTAGCTGTCATCATGGGGGGTGTCAGGCATACTGGAAGCAGATAGGAGCCCTATGGCTCGGGTTTGCTCCTAGTGTAGCACAGCTAAGCAAATGGGGTATGTCTGAATCTGCCTAGCACTCTTTACATTGCCTTACTGAGAGTGAGCACTGCGCACCGGGTTTTAAAGGAAGAAAAAAAAGTTAAACCAGTAAATAGTAGCACTGTGCACATTTGAGCACTCTGTTTGTGTGGTGTGCCCCCGGGCTTAAACAGGAAGGCAATGGGAAGGGAAAACAGCAGTAGGAAGGTAATCAAGGAGAACTAGCATAGTTGGCAGGTGAAATGTATCAGAATCAGCCAATTACACAGGCAGAAGACCAGCCCAGCCCAAAACACTACTATAAACTATGCAAATACCTTCCCCTCTGGTTTTTCCCATACTCTACACCACCGGTGTATGCAAGCGAGGAACTTTTAACAAACAAAACTACAAAATAAGATGGGCTGCAGCAGGCAACATAGAACAACATGTGCAAGAGGCTGAACGTGTTGAGGATGTGAATGCTGCCGATCAACCCACAGTGAGGAGACAGAGAAGAGTGTACAGACCCAGGGTAACCTACCAGGTGCTACATGAGCTGGAGATAGTGGAGTGCTATAGGGTGGACATGGACCACCTACAGCAAATTGTTCAGCTGTGCCAGCCATGCCTGACACACAGAACCGATCAAGGGAAACCCCTCCCAGTGGAAACCAAGGTATGTGTAGGCCCAGGAATACTAGCCACAGGTACTCCCAAAGCTCAACTGGGGATATAATGGGGATCTCACAGGCATCAGCATCCAGAGTATTCCACCAGTTCCTGGATGCCATGTCAGCACATGCCAGTGAGCACATATATTTCCTTAATACCCATGAGGTGTTGGCCAGCAATATGCGTCTCTTCCTCCAAGTAGCAGAATACCCTGAGGTAGTGGGTGCTATAGACTGCATGCACATATACATCAAAGCACCACCCGGTGATCAGGGTAGGGCCTACATCAACCGCAGGGACCTCCCCTCCATCAACTGCCAGGTCGTGTGCGATGCCCAGGGCATTATAATGAATCTGTGTGCTGGATGCCCTGGAAGCTATCATGAGTCCCACATTTGGCATCTGATGCAGCTGTACCAGAGATTTGCCAATGGGGACATCCCCTATGGTCACCTAGTGGGGGATGCAAGTTACACACTGGAGCCGTAGCTGATGACACCCATCAGAAATGCACACACCTGAACAAGAACGCCATAATGAGGCACACGCACAGACCAGACTTATAATAGAGCATGTGTTTGGGATGCTCAAGTCATGGTTCCATTGTCTGGCCACATCCAGTGGAGCCTTGCAGTACTCACCAGCTACATGTACCCAGATTGTTATGGTATGTGCCATGCTAGACAATAGGATCCTGTGGAAACAGCTGCAGCAGGAACAGCATGGGGCAGGGCCATATATCCCCCCACCAAAGCCAAGGCCTGCACAGGTACAAAGTGACTTAGAGGAGGAACAACCTGAGCCTGCCCCGGTAGGCAGATGGAGGCATGCCCAGTATGCCCAGGCCATGGCAAAGAGACAATGCATAGCATAACATGACACAGTAGGGACCCAGGGAATGGCACCTCTCTCTGACTTGCACATACAGTAAAAGGGATGCCAAACATGACACTACCTGTGCTCAACCATGTATAGGGAGTGTACTATGTGCATCTGACATAGGCAGTCCTCCATTACCATCCTCAATCCTGGCACACCCACAAGGTAAGTCAATTAACCTACCAATTGCCAAACGGAGTAGAATGTGTCGTTACCCATATCTATGGTATGTATGTGAGCATACAAGGGAATTGGGTGTCTGAATGTTATGGCAGCAGATAGTAGACACCCATAGTGGTACCATGACATCTGTAACACATACTGGATTCACCATAGTAGCCAGTATTACACAGGATGCAAAAACCCACTGCAGTAAATGTGCTGGGCGACATGTGTGTCCATATGACTTACACATGCCAGTCAGGGAGGTTCACATACCCAACAACAGTCTCAGCCAGCAGGGCAGGTGTAGACAAACCCAAACAGAGCCTGTGCTATGGCCTCTGAATGATGCCTATGGGTAACCTCCCCCTAAGCCTACACAGACAGACTACAGCAGGTCAGACAGTGGGATGTTAGTTCTGAAGGGTAGGAAGTCAGACACTAAAATGTAGGGCAACCAAAGCTATGGCCTGTAGTACACTGATATGCCTCTAGTCAGTATGATAGGTTAGAATACAGAATAAAATGAAGTACCTGAAATACCAGTACAGTCATAACAAATATGTGTGCCCCAAATCCTATGTAGATATGTAGAAACAGTAAGGCGTGCCCCCCAATCATGTGTAGAAATGTAGAAACAGTAAGGTGTGCCCACCCAATCTTGTGTAGAAATGTAGTAACAGTCAGGTGTGCCCCCCCAATCCTGTGTAGACATGTAAAAACAGTCAAGTGTGTCTCCCCACAATTCTATGTAGAAATGTAGTAACAGTTAGGAGTGCCACCCACACCTATGTAGACATGTGGAAACAGACAGGTCTGCCCCTTCCCCCAATCTAGATGTAGAAATGTAGTGACACTCAGGTGTGCACCCCCAATCCTGTGTAGAAATGTAGTAACATGTATGAGTAGGTATAATATGAGTGGAGCACAGATGGCCAGAGGTGCCCAATGTAGCAGGATAGGTTGTAGCATTTGCATATGCAGGTATGTACATGTTAGGATGGTGTGTGTTTCATAATTTGTGAGAGTGTTCAGTATGTATGCATGTTGAGGTAAGACCTGGTGGCCATTGCCCACTGCTGCTGATAACAGGGACAAGCCCTCATGACTGCAGTGCCAAAGAAAAACCCAACAAGTATAACACATGCTAGCAGTAAGCCATTGTAAATGTATGGTGATAATGTGTCACCATCTGAAAGACTGACATGACATGGCTGTTGGGCTAGATATACAAGCAGTACACAGGGGAAAGTACCCCAGACATACAGTGTATATTGTGTCGCTGTGAAATGGTGACACCCTTGGATTTG
Source organism: Protopterus annectens (assembly GCF_019279795.1). Lineage (NCBI taxonomy): Eukaryota > Metazoa > Chordata > Ceratodontiformes > Protopteridae > Protopterus > Protopterus annectens. The sequence continues at coordinate 297,979,400 of NC_056728.1, forward strand.
TACATATAAGTATGCATCACAGTAACTGGACCTGCAGTAAGGGATACCGGTGATGTCTGCCTGAACACCTGCAGATCACAAAGGAGGTAAGATTGATGTATTGGGAAGCAGCTGATGTACCTCCACAAGCCATCATAACTGTAATGTCCCATGCATATCTGTGTGCCAGATGCAAGTAGTGTCCATAGCACACATGCTTCGAGCCACACAAACACCACCCACAGGCACCTCTCTGGCAATATCCTTGCTGTGGGGAATGGGTACAGTACGACCCCACCTGTATATGGCAAAAGTGGAAGACTGCAGCATGCAGTGCAGGTGTCCCATGCAGGTGTGTCCTAGCAGTAGGTAACACCCTGCCAGCATCCACACCACCTGATCAAGACTGATAGAAGATATTGGTATGAACAACTGTCACATCTACCCTGTCACCCCAGGAGAATATACTGTATGGTGGTCTGGGACTGTAGGACTGACATAATGCAATGGCCTGCCATATCTGGCCTGCATCAACACCTAATGCCCCACAGGCGCCTGCCAAAGGCCTGTGTCTCACATGTACTTCCAATGCATGTTATGTCATGGACACCCAAATAACATAACACACTCCATGTAAGCCATATGCAAGATCATGTGAACAAACCACAGTAGCATGTCCACCACGTCCCACTGCATGAACTGTGGACCAACACTAGCACACACCTGTGATGTAGTGATACCCTTAGGGAAAATATCAGAGAATGTATGCATAATGTATGGAAGAGGTTAGAATAACAGAGGGGGGGGTGGGAGCATGGGTAGCATGGAATGTGCAGGGTCAGAAATCAAGCTGTGTGCACAATAACCCTGGCTGCAAACACATAAATGGGTGGCTACACACCTGCCTGTACACCACAACAGGGTAAATGTTCTGAGCCATGGCCCCTGCCTCTGGCTAACATGTGCAAATCTGTACAGCTGTGAGGCATTACCACAGCAAGATAAGGCTATACTGCCATGCTGATGGGCGGACAAGTATGGGATCTTCTGCCAGCACTGTACCAAGGTGGTGAACTGGATACACAAACCCAGCACCAGGTGTCTGCAGCTCCTCATCCAGAATGGCATAACTTACCATGAATATGTAGGTGTCTGCCCACAATACCAAACACAGCTGCAGTCACCCTTGTCCCCCAAGTCATCACTGTGAGCAAGAATGTCCAGCTGACAGTACATGAGGACACAAAACATCACAGTGTATAACAGTACACATGTCTGAATATCTCTGCTAACAGCAGTACCATGCAGCTGAAGAAGCACAGACACAATCACCTACAGTACACACTATCCCCCTGCACAGTTTGTCCCCATATTGCCCAATGATTGATGGATACCCTGCAGAAACAGTATGCTACCTGTAGGTGTACAACACAAAGATCTGCACTGCAGTACAGACTTACTGGAATCGATCCACACATTCAGTACAGAAGGGCATACTGAGCATGTTCACGCACTTAGAGAAATGAAGGCAATGTCAGCCAACAACATACCGAAAGGTCATACTGGGTAAGCTCACACACTTATCAACCAAAAAAGAGCACTAAGTGTTGTGAGTCCTCAGTAATAATTTTATTGCAAACAGTTAAGCACTTTCATCAATACCAGATGACTTCCTCAGAACAATCCAAAAATACAAAAAATTAGTTTAAATAATACAAGCTCAGTGGTAATTGGCTAAATCTTCCACCAGTGATTTGATGAAAATAACCCTAATTCATGAATATAAAGCACTATTCATGAATATTAAGTATACCATTTTGTTAAAAAACACAACTCTAAATCACACAGTTAATACATTGTTGCAATAAAATATTATTTTTCACAGTATGAAATTTAGTCATCATATTCCATATTAAGTATATAATCTAAACAAGATACCCTAAGAAAACTTTTTTATAAAAAAAAACGTTATATTTAAATATTAAACCTGTCCTGCTTTTTCTCTTAATATTGGCAGGATGGTTAGATGATCATTTAACCCTGGAAAAAAGTTTGCAGCCAGCCTTAATTGCCATAATAGTTCTTTTTTACTAAGAACACTTTGCCAGTCTCCTCCTCTAGCTTCAATATGGACAAGGTCGAGAATGGCAAATTTAAAACCACAAAAGTCAGCACATTGTAAACTGTGTTTGTATAAGGCATTAGTTTCCTTCTTGTCTTTTATGTCGTAGAGATGTTCATAAATCCTGGTTTTAAATAATCTCTCAGTTTTTCCAACATGAAAAGATGTGTGGGTATTACACCTAGCAATATACACCAGTTTACTTGAAAAGCAGCTACCCCTTCTCAAAAACACGGTGTTTTTATTTTTGTTAGCTAGGGAAATATAGCTTTCCTGTAAGATATAAGAGCAATAGGGACCTCTACCACAAGGCCTGCTCCCATAAAAATCCCCCTGTTCACCTTTATTTTCAATTCTTCTTTTCAAGACCGACTTTACATTGGGTCCTATTTTGGTGGAAAATATAGGTTTTTCACCTAATGCCTGAAAAACTTCAGAATTAGGTTTAAAATACTCCAGTTTTTATAAAGTATCTCTTTAACTCCATGATACAAGGCGTTATATTGTACAACACATGCCTGTTGAAAATCAATTTTATTCTCACTCTTAGAAGCTTCACCAGGACTAATGATTTTATTAAGTCCTTTTCCCAAAAGTGGTGTATACCTTTTACCCCACTCATCCAACACCCCTTTTAAAATAGTATCAATAAATTCTCCAGGGTACCCTCTTTCTCGGAACATATCCTTTAGGTGTATAAATGCATGGAACACATCCTTTTTTAAGGATATCATCCTGGCTACCCTGATAACCTGACCTTTGATAATACTGTTCTTTTGAGATAGGGGGTGGTGGCTGTAAAAGTGAAAGTAGCTGTTACAAAAAGTCTTTTTAGGATAAATTCAGGAAACAAATTTCTCATGGTCTTTTAATATTTTAGTATCCATGTAGTTGATTTCTTGTTCATGATACTCAAAAATGAATTTCAAAAAATTAGTAGTTCCATTTAGGTATTGGATAAAAATGGAATAGATCCTTTCCATAAAATAAAAATATCATCCAAAAACCTACTGTAAAAAAGAATATTAGAAAAAAAACATAAAATATCAACTACTTGGATACTAAATTATTAAAGGACCATGAGAAATGTAATCCATAAATTTATACACCTAAAGGATATGTTCCAAGAAAGAGGGTACCCTGGAGAATTTATTGATACTATTTTAAAAGGGGTGTTGGATGAGTGGGGTAAAAGGTATACACCACTTTTGGGAAAAGGACTTAATAAAATCATTAGTCCTGGTGAAGCTTCTAAGAGTGAGAATAAAATTGATTTTCAACAGGCATGTGTTGTACAATATAGCGCCTTGTATCATGGAGTTAAAGAGATACTTTATAAAAACTGGAGTATTTTAAACCTAATTCTGAAGTTTTTTAGGCATTAGGTGAAAAACATATATTTTCCACCAAAATAGGACCCTAATTAAAGTCGGTCTTGGAAAGAAGAATTGAAAATAAAGGTGAACAGGGGGATTTGTATGGGAGCAGGCCTTGTGGCAGATGTCCCTATTGCTCTTATAACTTACAGGAAAGCTCTATTTCCCTAGCTAACAAAAATAAAAACACAGTGTTTTTGACAAGGGGTAGCTGCTTTTCAAGTAAACTGGTGCATATTGCTAGGTGTAATACCCGTACATCTTTCCATGTTGGAAAAACTGAGAGATTATTTAAAACCAGGATTTATGAACATCTCTACGACATAAAAAACAAGAAGGAAATTAATGCCTTATACAAACACAGTTTACAATGTGCTGACTTTTGTGGTTTTAAATTTGCCATTCTCGACCTTGTCCATATTGAAGCTAGAGAGGGAGATTGTCAAAGTGTTCTTAGTAAAAAAGAACTATTATGGCAATTAAGGCTGGCTGCAAACTTTTTTCCAGGGTTAAATGATCATCTAACCATCCTGCCAATATTAAGAGAAAAAGCAGGACAGGATTAATATTTATATATAAAGTTTTTTTTTTTATAAAAAAAAGATTTTTTAGTGTATCATGTTTAGGTTATATACTTAATATGGAATATGATGACTAAATTTCATACTGTGAAATTATTTTTATGCAAATTTTTAACTACTATGTGTTTTAGTTTTATGTTTTTAACAAATGGTATGTTTAATTCATGAACACAGCTTTATATTCATAAATTAGGGGGGTTATTCAAATCCTGAACAGTGTTGGAAGATTTGTAACTTAACATATAGCTTGTATTATATTTAAATTTTTTTTTTTTGTATATTTCTCTGGAAGGAAGCTGGTATTGAGGAGCGCTTAACTTTTTGGAAATTAATTATGGTATTGGACTCCGCTTAGCCTTCCCTTTTTTTTTTTTTTGTGTTTAATTTGAGCACTATCACACCTTTTATTTTGTTTTATTGTTTCTTTTGGTTTGTTGTGTCTGTGGTTGTTCAGAAGCTTTGAATTTTTTGAAGCTTATGCGATTCTGGCAAGCAAGCTGAACTTAATAAAGAAAGAAGAAAGATTTAAGAAAAAGTAAAAGGCGAACATACCTGCCTTAGCTACCTACTCTCTCAACAGCGTAGCTGTGATGATTGATGTTAATGTGAACAGAAATCTGGAAATGAGGGTCAGTTTTTGTCCTGACAATGAAGAATCTAATTGCTGTTCTAATTCGTCTTTCTTCAACTTGAAGAAGCATGGTGGAAGAAGTATTGGTCATTCAAGGTCCATCATGAACAATAACAGCATTTTTCTTGCAATGGCATTAACGCTTCTCATCCTGTTGGTAGCATTGCTCCTTATCCATCAAGGAGTATTTGAAAGAAGCTGTGTGCTGTTTATGCTGTTTGATTGATTTTTGGATGATGATATTGGATGATAAATGCCAATGCAACTAAACTAATAACAACTATTACTGTTTGTCAAACTATTGGGGGGATGGGGGAGTGTATAACAACAGTGGGGGGACACATATACACAGCAGTGGGAACAATGTCTCTCCATGTACTGTTGGTAGATTCTTTTTTCCCTTAGTTTTTCAAATTTTTCAAAATTACAGCAACTTTAATTTTAAGCAATTCAGATATTCCAGTCTAAACAGCAACAGTATTTGAGAACAATGAAATCTGAATCTGATCTTTCAAAAAATCGACAAAGATAAAAATAAACTACTAAATAATAAAAATGTAAGAGTTTAGAGCAGTGTCTTTCCCTCTCCTCTCCAAAAGCTCTTAACTATCTTTGAGAAAGTTGTTAAAAAAGATATATATATAAAATGTGAGGTGAGAAAAGAAGAGTATTCTCTAACCTTAACAGTAAGGAAGATGTTTATTAAAGGATTTGAGCGAGGATAGAAGTATACTCATTATGACTCTGGATAAAGGTGGAGGCATTATATTATATAATTCAGAAGATTATACTAATACTATGCAGTCCATTTTGTTCAATGTTGAAAATTATTCCCAGGGTTCCAAAAATGAAATACATATTTCTTACCAAAGAGTGGATAGTTTTTTTATATGAATATGTTATGGACCAGAGGATTTCTAAAGAAGATTAAGATTTCCTTTTGAATATGTATCCCAAAATTCCTGTCATTTTCGGTATTCCGAAAGTGCACAAGAGTATTGAAACACCACCTTTTAGGCCGATTGTGGCAGCTGAAGGTTCCAAAATACACATTTTGGTTGTATATATAGACAAAAAGGTGAAGCATGTTGTAGAGTGGTCCTCACACTTGGTAAAGGATTCTTGGGACTTTCTTGGTCAATTAAAAAGTGACTTATGGTGTCCTAATAGTATTTTTCTTAACATAGATGTCCAGGATTTGTTTTCCTGCATTCCTAAGCAGGAAGGGTTAGCTTTTTTTGAAGAAGTACTCTTTGCCCGTTCTTATCTACCCTCTGATGAGATTAATTTAATATGTGAATTAATGAGTCTTATCTTGGAAAACAATTACATTTATTTTGAGGGAGAGTATTTTCAACAGGTGAAGGGTGTGACAATGGGGGCCGATTGTGCCTCTGTTTATGCTAATTTAGTCTTGCTAGGATGGGAAAGAGAGTTTGTTTTCAAAAGTGAGTTTTTTCTAATATACTTTTCTGCAGTTGGTTTTTGGATGATATTTTTATTTTATGGAAAGGAGCCCCTGAATCGATTCCATTTTTATCCAATACCTAAATGGAACTACTAATGTTTTGAAATTCACTTTTGAGTATCATGAACAAGAAATCAACTACGTGAATACTAAAATATTAAAGGACCATGAGAAATTTGTTTCCAGAATTTATCGTAGAAAGACTTTTTGCAACAGCTACTTGCACTTTCACAGCCACCACCCCCTATCTCAAAAGAACAGTATTATCAATGGTCAGGTTATCAGGGTAGCCAGGATGATATCCTTAAAAAAGGATGTGTTCCATGCATTTATACACCTAAAGGATATGTTCCTAGAAAGTGGGTACCCTGGTGAATTTATTGATACTATTTTAAAAGGGGTGTTGGATGAGTGGGGTAAAAGGTATACACCACTTTTGGGAAAAGGACTTAATAAAATCATTAGTCCTGGTGAAGCTTCTAAGAGTGAGAATAAAATTGATTTTCAACAGGCATGTGTTGTACAATATAGCGCCTTGTATCATGGAGTTAAAGAGATACTTTATAAAAACTGGAGTATTTTAAACCTAATTCTGAAGTTTTTCAGGCATTAGGTGAAAAACCTATATTTTCCACCAAAATAGGACCCAATTTAAGGTCGGTCTTGAAAAGAAGAATTGAAAATAAAGGTGAACAGGGGGATTTTTATGGGAGCAGGCCTTGTGGTAGAGGTCCCTATTGCTCTTATATCTTACAGGAAAGCTCTATTTCCCTAGCTAACAAAAATAAAAACACAGTGTTTTTGAGAAGGGGTAGCTGCTTTTCAAATAAACTGGTGTATATTGCTAGGTGTAATACCCACACATCTTTTCATGTTGGAAAAACTGAGAGATTATTTAAAACCAGGATTTATGAACATCTCTACGACATAAAAAACAAGAAGGAAACTAATGCCTTATACAAACACAGTTTACAATGTGCTGACTTTTGTGGTTTTAAATTTGCCATTCTTGACCTTTTCCATATTGAAGCTAGAGGAGGAGATTGGCAAAGTGTTCTTAGTAAAAAAGAACTATTATGGCAATTAAGGCTGGCTGCAAACTTTTTTCCAGGGTTAAATGACCATCTAACCATCCTGCCAAAATTAAGAGAAGAAGCAGGACAGGTTAATATTTATATATACAGTTTTTTTTTATAAAAATATATTTTTTAGGGTAGCTTGTTTAGGTTATATACTTAATATGGAATATGATGACTAAATTTCATACTGTGAAAAATAATATGTTATTGTAACAATGTATTAACTATATGTTTTAGAGTTGTGTTTTTTAACAAAATGGTATACTTAATATTCATGAACAGTGCTTTATATTCATGAATTAGGGTTATTTTCATCAAATCCCTGGTGGAAGATTTAGCCAGTTACCACTGAGCTTGTATTATTTAAACCAAATTTTTGTATTTTTGGATTGTTCTGAGGATGTCAACTGGTATTGATGAAAGCGCTTAACTTTTTGCATAAAATTATTACTGAGGACTCATAATGCTTAGTGCTCCTTTTTGGTTGAATAGTGTTTAATTTGAGCACTATTGCACCATTCTGTTTTGGTTTTAATGCTCACACACTTAAACAAATGAAGGTCATGTCTGCAAACAACAGTGGACCAGACATATCTGGCATTTGCAGATTTTCATGCATGCACTCCTTAGAGTGCAGCACTCATGCTTTGCACTCACACTGGATAGGAATACAGGCATATATCCAAAGACAACACACTATAATAAGCCAAAAGTAGATGTACACAGATGTGTGGAAGAGAGTGACTGTCACAAGGGGTTATCCATTATAAGGCTTGTTCCACCCAGCACACAGCCAAATGGCTACAACCACAAGCGGTTCGGATGTCACTCACTGTAGACCTTAGCCACTGGTATCTGTCAGCATGATGGACTATGTGGTGCTAGTGCTAACTGTGCAACATGACTGTACAAGGAAGTAGTCATCTAGTAGATACATGTACCTGTGGAATATAACCTTGCATGTGCCCGCATGTGGTGTGTCAACCTCTAGATGAATGGGTTATGGCCCATGCACACTCATTGTCCTCCCCATAGCCCTACTATGACAAGCATGCTGAGGTCACCCACTTCGAAATACACCCTTGTGAAAGGTGCAGGCCAGTAATATCTGTGGCACTTCCTATAACTGCATACTGCTGTACTGTGATAAACAAGTTAGGTAGGAAGTCTAATCCCAGACATGGCAAGTGTGTGTGTGTGTGTGTGTGTGTGTGTGTGTGTGTGTGTGTGTGTGTGTGTGTGTGTGTGTGTGTGTGTGTTTGTGTACACAGCAATGCTTTTTAGGCTAGTCACACTCATTACAATTCAAATGCCCTACTTTGTTAAGGCTGCTGATGTCATGCACTGTGAAATACACCTTTTGGAAAGCTATAGCCCTATAATCTCTGTGGCACATCCTATACCTGCATACTGCTGTAATGTAATAAACTATTTAGGTAGAAGTTTTAATCCCAGACATGGCAACTGTGTGTGTGTGTGTGTGTGTGTGTGTGTGTGTGTGTGTGTGTGTGTGTGTGTGTGTGTGTGTGTGTGTGTGTGTGTGTGTGTGTGTGTATCACCATCTGTGTAGACAGCAATGCTCTTTAGGCTAGTCACACTTACTACAATTCAATTGCCCTACTTTATCAAGGCTGCTGATGTCATACACTGTGAAATACACCTTTTGGAAACGTGTTGCCCAGTAATCTCCATGGTGTGTCCTATAACTGTGTACTGCTGTAGTGTGATTATTTAGTCAGATAGGAGTTATAATCCCAGACATGGCAAGTGTGTGTGTGTTTCAATGTCAGTGTAGGGAGCAATGCATTTTAGCCTAGCCACACTCACTACAATTCAAATGCCCTACTTTGGCAATCTTGCTAATGTCATTCACTGTGAAATACACCTTTGGGGAAGGAGAACTTCAGTAATCCCTGTGGTGCATCCTATAACAGCTTCATGCTGTAGTGTGCTATAGAACTCAGGTAGCGGTTCTATTCCCACACATGTTGGCTGTGGATGTTTTGTGTGTGTTTCAATGTCTGTGTAGGGAGCAAATGCATTTTAGCCTAGCCACACTCACTACAATTCAAATACCCTACTTTGGCAATCCTGCTGATATCATTCATTGTGAAATACACCTTTAGGGAACGAGTACTCCAATAATCCCTGTGTTGTGTCCTATAACAGCTTCATGCTGTAGTGTGATATAGAACTCTGGTAGGGGTTCTATACCCACACATGTCGGTTGTGGATGTTTTCTGTGTGTTTCAATGTGTGTGTAGGGAGCAATGCATTTTAGCCTAGCCACACTCACTACAATTTGATTGCCCTACTTTGGCAATCCTGCTGATGTCATCCAATGTGAAATGCACCTTTGGGGAAAGAGTACTCCAGTAATCTCCGTGGCATGCCCTATAACTGCATAGTGCTGTATTGTAATAAACTAGTTAGGTAGGAGTTCTAATCCCAGACATGGCAGGTGTGAGTGTGTGTGTGTGTGTGTGTGTGTGTGTGTGTGTGTGTGTGTGTGTGTGTGTGTGTGTGTGTGTCTTTGTTTGTAACTCATATCCTGTGTGGAGGTGGTTGTGAGCAACTGGGCTCAATGTGGAGCGGGTTTTGCAAACTTCTTATATGGTGGCCCTAGTATGTATCACAATGTCCACTGTACAGGGATAAGAGATGTGAAAGAGCCGAGAGGCTGGGGTGCAATTCCATACCCATACATGTGACATCAAGGCCAGGCAAACAAAGTTAGCAACTGTAGTATTACCCAGTGAACACTCTCAACCCATGTCTCATACCATACCTCTCAACCTGGAAATATCAAAAATCTGGACAAGGCACATGAAAAAAAGGTACAAATCTGTATGCTGATTAACATGAAATTTGCATACATAATTATGTTACCCCACCCACTTCAATGGAATTGTGGGATACCAACTTTCAAATGCAAACTGAAGAACAGACAACCAAAATATGGCACCGGAGTCCCCCTGCAGTCATTCCAATGTCCCACTACCTGGCTTAGGCTATTTTGCCCCATTTACCACAAACACAAATGTGTATACTGCTTTAATTCTACAATGATTTGGACTTTATTTTTACATTTTATAACACAATGCACAAACAACAGACATCTGCTAGTGCGGGGAGTGCCTTCTCTGTGGAATCTGCATGTCCTCCCAGCGGTCGAGTGGCATTACGAAAGACATGCGTGTATAGGCGTGCCTTCATTGAAGATTGGGTATTGAGCTGGCAACTCGGCACTGTAAAAATCTACTGACAATCATTAGCAGACTGGAGTTCCACTGTGGCGACCCCTAACCGGGAAAAGCCGAAAGACAAACAAACATTAAAACTTCTCTGCCCTTAAAACTCACATTCATTGAATAAAACAAAATGCATGAACCAATAATGACAAAACTGCCCAATTCAGAACATTTAATTCCATCATAAGTCTACTTACACACATGAACATATATATATATATATATATATATATATATATATATATATATATATATATATATATATATATATACACACACACACACATCTCAATAGAAAATAAATGGCAACACAAAAACTTTTACTCTAGCAATTTTCTAAGTTTATAAGCTCAGTATTTGAAGTCTGAAATTCAATTGCCTGCCATTATTTAGTGAATTTTATTCAATCCTTCAGAGATTTGCCACAAAATTTAGAAAACCACAACAAAAATATGAGGCATACACACTGCTTGCATAAATATACCTCCACAGTCTGCAACATCATCCTATTCACACCAAAATAACTTATTACCAAGAAATCTCTCTTCACTCTAACTTACATAAACATAACATTGAATTGGTAACAAATACACCCACTAAGCGGCTAGATCCAATAACCAATGACAATTTGAAATCTAACTATCAAGTAAAAGATGTAATTAAGAACAAACTCAAAATATTGGCACCCTGTACAGGATACAGTCTTAATTAAAACCACTTTGTGTCAAAAGGTGCACCAGAGAAAAATTAAATTAAGTGCTTTCATTCTTTTAATCTTTAGAATGAGACAATAATAACAAGACTTTCTCTTTCAAAGGCAGAAAAACATACAACAAAGGTCAGTAACCACTAGGAACTCAACATCTGACATATTTATTAGCAGAATAAAAATGGCAGAGTAAAAACATCAATGCAAATGGCAAAACTTTCAAGCTATTCAGACCTGGTGGCATATTCTCAGACACACACACACACCTTGATGTGCACTTACTACTTGATGCATAATGCTCCCGAGCTTCTTTTTCCCCATAAATACGACGAGTCGATGACCACCAAATAAATCCAAATGCAACGAGCTGCTGCTTCAACGATAAAGTAAATTAAGTAATCCATCCAAATGTGTTCTTGTTTCCCGCTCGCTGCTAATACATGCAAAATGAGCTGCAGCTGCTGCTTAATCCAAATGAGTCCCACTCGCTGCTTCCCTAATGATAATACTGGATTCCAGCCCGGCCCCTAAATAAAAGTAATCCAAATGCATTCTTGGTTTCCTGCTCGCATTTGCTGCCGGAAATGATGATGTGAGCTGAAGGAGCTCAATTCTGACTGGCTGACAGCCCTGACGGAGCTGACGTCATCGTGCACGTGATGACGTCAGCTCCGACAGCGGGATACTTGAAAAAATTTAGAAAACCAAAAGAAAAAAAATCGGAAATAAAGGCGTGCCACTCGGGAATCATGGCACCCCTTCATTTGGACCCCAAAACTCGGTAAAAACTGAGTAATTCAGTATGGTTGAGAGGTATGTCTCATACACACACACACTTGTCTAGGCAACAGCCGCTATGTTTGTAGTACCCTGCATATTGCCCACTGATAGTAACTATGGTGTGATTGCAGTGGGCTACAGAGGGCATGGCACCCTGTCCATCTCTCCAATAGGCACGTACATGCCGAGAGTCCACCTTCCCCATGTTCCCCACTGGACACCTGCAACACCTGTGGTGCCATCAAATGTGACCCACAAAGGACATACCATGTCAAAAGACATGCCCTGTATGGACAGATGTCACTGACACCAAGGAATTCTGGCATCATGCTATCAATGTAGGTGCAGGGTAAACCTGCTGTCCATTACAAGTTCCTGCCACATGAGGCCAGGAGTGGTACATCTGATGATAATCTGTGTACACAACTTGGGCTAGACACCCCAGGTACAGTTCCACATGTCACTGTACATGCATGTGGAAGGTGTGCACATCCCAGACATCACCCATGTCATGGACTAAGGAACACATATATGGCAAGCAGTGCACAGGATTTGCCACACACAATAGTCACCCAGGTGACTGGATGGTGAATACAATACCCATCTTTGTGGACAAATCCGGAAACTACACTCCTGAGCCACAATGCAGACCATTGTCATGTGAGCTGATGCCAAGGTATACCCATCACCTAGCCTTGTATAGCTGTCTGGCACAGTTGACCACTACACACCCGTGAAGCAATGCACCCATGCATGTCAGTACTGGCACCCTGTGTGTGTGTGTGTGTGTGTGTGTGTGTGTGTGTGTGTGTGTGTGTGTGTGTGTGTGTGTGTTATGATCACATTCACACTCACTACAACCCCCATTGGCATACTGAAGCATGCTGTCCAATGTCAGACACCTCCACATACCCTTTGCCCATATAACCTCTGTATGACCCCTGTGGTGCATGTGATACCTGCACAGTAATGTGTTTTGGAAATCTCACTAGTGATGAGTTGTATTCCTGGCCCTGCCATGTGTATCAATGTGTGTGCATCCCTGTGAGAGTGTGACTGTGTTGATATTGGCACCTGTTCATGTGGACAGGCACATGTACTACACCTACCACATAGCTACCATATCCCTGTTGCAGATGCCACTCACTCTTACAACATTACATCCTCAACATGTAACCTATGTGGTGCATCTGATAACTGCATAGAAATGTGATAGCACTACATAGTCATCAAGGGTTTGATACCCTGTGCTGATAGGTGTGTGACACAAACATGCTTAAGTTGTACTCGCCCAATCCTCCCTGACTTTACTTTGCCTCTGTCTGCCTCTCTCACTCCCTCTCTGGTGGATGTGGGACCTACACCTGCTTTGCCTTGACAGCAGGATGTGTATTGTAAGTGGTGCTCATGATCAGCTGACTTCCTCTGCACAAATTGCAGCCCTCCTCTAGCTGACTGTATGTGGAACAGCTGTGGTAACATTCCCATAGCCAATTGCATGGAAACACACTCCAGTATCTAGGAACATCATATTGGTCTTGGGCCTTTTCATGCAGTGTGAGCAGGAACTAGATCTGCTGTTTGGCAACCAGCATCACAGATGGATTTGGGATTTACCTCTAACAACATACACTGTGGAAACAGATCAACACACAGGAGGGGGATGTGCCTGGCTTGACTACAGACTGTAAGTGCTGCTATACTGCGACTGGAGTAATGTTAGTTTAACAGTCTGTGTGTGGATATGGCTCTCCTACATGCTTTAATATATGTCATGTCATTGCTATGCTTATGAGGAAACCCCATCTGTAGTGTCATCTGCAGACTGGGCAGTGTATGGTGCCATTTGTTTCTTGTGTTACCCACAGAGCACCTATATGTGAACTGCAGAAAGTAGTGTGAGGATTGCAGTCTGTAGATGGTGACAGCCGTGAGCGTTACTGACTTCATATCCCTCATAGGACATATGTTGCAACAAACCCTGTTACAACAGTAAATGTATGAGGTTATCACAGCAACATGGCAATATTGGCCCTGTATTTGTGCCTCCAGCCACAGCTCTGTCAACCTTCGTACATATGTCATGCAGTAAGAGGTGCATATGTGCTGTACACTATATTTATTGACATCATATCTGATAAGCCAGCGAAATATCAGACTGCTACACATGTTATGTATAATAGGGGTTATATTTGATGAGATAACCTGGACATTCTGTGGTTGTGTGTACAGTACTGAGATCTGTGTACCTATGGTGATTGTCGACAGTGTATGTATTGTTAATGTATATCTTGGCCTGTGTACAGACTGTGGTAGATGTCATTGATTTTGGTCCTGTTCTATCTGATGTTACATGCTGCTCAACTGTATGTCACCCTATTGGCTTACATGCTTGTAGGGCCAAACACACACATGTCCCATACCACAGACAGGCATCGGACCACACTGTGTAGGGCCCCAGTGTATGTAAGGGTAGTGTGTGAGTGGCACATATGAGGATGGTGTTGAACAGATAGTCCATATACTGTAATATTACGCCAGCTTACCATATGCGGCTGTGGCTGTGTTCACATTGGTTGTGGTTATGCACTTTTACACATGTGTCTGTTACTCGGTGCTGTGACATGCATGTAGAGCCTGCTATATATGCAGGCACATGTGTATTCCCCCATAGGAAATGTAGGCCAGTGTTGAGCCAGTCTGCCTGCAGCCTGCACAGTGCTAGGTTACATGCCTAGCAGCTTATTGCACTTACCCAATGAGATGTCATGTCCAGATACTTACCAGATGTACTGCTGTTGGACCACCATAACAGTCATGTATGTCAGACAAAGTAGTGGGATGCTGTACAGATGTATGTCAATAACTAGAGGGTAGTATGTGGCCATGGCACCTCTGCACCAGTGGTTATGTGTCAGGCCAGACAGGGGTGTGTGAATGCATAACCTATGGGGGCAATTGTATACCAGTAATTATGCATTATACCCATCTACATGGCTGTTAACATCCACATTGTCAGGCTTGGTCCATATGTCTTGCACTACGGGGTTCTGTGTATACCTCAGGACTGTCCAGAGTGTGTCAGACTGTCCATATATTTTGGCCATATCTCTGCTGTAGTCCAAAGAACTAGTACTGTGCTAGCAGTGGTACTGTACTATGATGTCATTAGGATGTCTGTCAGTAGCCAGTGGTGTACATGTTAAAAGCAGATATGGCCTCCCACACACACCTAGACCTCTCAACCAATCGGGGACAAATTTCAACAGAATCAGGGACAAGTCAAGAAAAAATCAGGGACAATCAGGGACACTTTTAAAATATTAGTGCTACTAACTTGAAACATTGACAGAATCAGAGCATATGAATTAATACACATTTTCTGAAGTAAAAGAAGTCTATAACTCTTAATTATTGTCATTATTCATTAAGTGTAATTCACCACCTTTCCTCCAAATGTCACTAGTGTTAGGAGGGATTAAGAGGGACAGAGCTAAAATTTGAGTCAAAATCAGGGACATCCCTGAAAATTAGGGACAGTTGAGAGGTATGTAGACACACCATGTCTGTGAAGACAATCCCTATTACAGTAGCAATAGTCTAAAAATATACCTGCAATACATACCTGACATCCCCCTGCACTATGAAGTTGGGACTATTGGGGTTGAGGTAGGGTTCCACTCCATGTTCAGGACATATGGTGAACATATATATATATATATATATATATATATATAAAATTATCCATATATCTATATAGATATATGCACATATACATATCGACATACATAGATGGATATGTATATGTATATATATATATATATATATATATATATATATATATATATACATATAAACACTCAGATATAACAATATACAGGGCAATATCTGTATACACATATACAGATAGAGATACATATGCACATATACGTATGGATATCTACATATATATTGACAGTGGTAGGTATATCAGAATAGATATGTATGCACATATAGTTGTACATATCTATAACTGTACACATAGCATGTGGATACATATATAGCTATATATACATATATCTATGTATATATATATATATATATATATATATATATATATATATATATATATATATATACATATATATATATATATATATATATATATATATATATATATATATATATATATATATATATATATGTGTGTGTGTGCATACAAAGAGATGTACACATGGCCATATATATGTTGCACTATACAGATGTGTATACAGACATATGTAAGAGTATAAATGTGTATTTACCTGTGGACATATATAGAACTATTATATGTATATAACCATATTCCTGTCATCTGTAAACCTCACGGTTATTGTATACCCTCCCAGATGTATCTCACCGTATGTATCTGCTATGTGTACATTATGATAAAACAACATATGTGATGCACCAGTCATATTAATAACAAGGACTACACAATTTAGGAAGTACTGGTAAAACAACAGCTTTCTTCATGGTGGTCATGGCGTAGTGGGTAAGTGTTGTGACTTTAGTGTACAGGGTCCTGGGTTCAAGACTTGCAGGGCTGTTTATTTTAATTGCTGTGCAGAACATGGGCTGTCGGATACAGTGCGGTTAAGGCAGGTTTGAGCAGCTTTAAGCATGTTTGCATGGGTTTGCATGAAGCTAAGCAGTGCTTAACTATGGGTAAATGTACGGGCGCTTACACTGTGTAGGCTTCACTTACCAGTGTGCAAATCAGCTCAGCTGTTATATTGCTGCAATGTTGAGACTTGCTAAACATGGCTTAGCCCAGGTAACCAGGTCACACCACCCAGTCTGATAATGTAGCAGGGTAATGACATCTGTAATAAGTGTATGTAATGCCATGTAGAATACATGTGCCTATGTGTTGTCATTACAGAAGCAAGTGTAAGTGCCATGTGTGAGACACAGATGTATATGAGGCCTGTACAGCACTGATATCTATGTGAATGTGTTACATACAGGGGTAGTAGCCCATGGTACATCCTGTCACACTGGCATGTAGTGTATCATGGCAGTGCTACTGTTGACAGTGCTTACCCAGGCAAGAGCAGAGTGCTAAATGTAGTACTGACAACAGCCACACCTACAGGCATATCTGTACAGATGTGCAGATCACAGGTATCCAGCTGGGATATGTACAGGCAACCTAAGCTTGACTGACACTGACAAGCCTGCCCAGCTGTGTAAGAAGTGGCACATATAGGAGATGTCACCCTGTATGCATCACATGCCACAGGTACCTCCACTACACTACCAGAGTCAACTGAACATGCTTGGATACAGGTCACCATCACAGACAATAACCATGTGTTGTAATGCATGTTGCATACATGTCAACTTGATCACCTCAGTGGCCATGTGCAGGAGGCACCTGGAGGAATGGCTGATGCATGTCATTCACACCCTGAGGGTCATGACAGTAGTGTCTGTTGATAGATGCCTGCTGCAACATGGCAGGTGGCAGGATGCCACTGTATACGCAACCCCTACACAACCCATCTCCCCTTGGACAATAGCTAGGTACACATCTATGACCATCTGCAGAGATGCACCCCTATACTGACACATGTGTTCATGTGCATGACTGAGTATAGCAGTGTCTGTATGTTAGCACACCTATAGTTGGGAATTCTGTGAGGGCCTTCACAACCAATGGAATACCCATTGCCGTAGTCAGTTGTGGCTACTGCTGTATGGGACATTACATGTACCCTGTTAAGCTCCCCCCATACTGGCTACATGAGCTTTGCGGTATCAGCACAAGAGTGTTTTACAAATGGGGTGATAGGTATGGGATACCCATTGTGGTCTGGCATGTGTGTGTAGTTGTGCATGTCTATATATCTATAGGGGACAGCATTCAAAGGCCACATACTCTTACTACACTACCCATTGCCACACAGTAGTACAGATAGTGTTGGTGCTGCCCATTGGTGAGGCATGACAATGCAACACCCTACTATGTGTGTGGCATGTGCATGAGATGCATATCCCGGTAGTACCACTGTTGGGGTATGCTATGGGTTGTATCGCAGTCGCAGCCAATGTGTGATGGTGGGTATGGCAGAGTGTCTTCATGAGTTTCAGGGATTACAATATCCACTAGGGGATGTGGGTGCTGTGCACACTGTCATTACATCAAGGTACACCCGGTTTATGTCCCATGTACCTTGTTATGGTTACCACTGTCACCATCAACCATACAGGTAACTGTTATCGCAATCCAAGCCAGTTATGCATGTGATATGTGCAGCCTACCTGTAACACATTGGACACACGGTCAGGTTTGTTAGCAGCGATAGGCCCTGGAATCTCGTATGTGTATCTGGCTGTTATGTGTCTGTAAATGTGTATATGACAGTATGTTACACTGTGTATTGTCCAAATACACCCATCACATCCTCCATTAGCATACTATACATGTCTGTGGATGTTCTGCATGTAACATGTAACCTGAGACACACCTCACCTTAAAATGCTGTGTGGTGTGTGCAATGCAAGCCACTCACTTCAGTATCTCTACATGCTAGGTAAGGGTCTACTCCCAGTGTTGCCAAGTAACAGTGAGCATGTATGAGGATGCGTCTACATCAGGTTGCAGGATATACACGCCTCAGCGGGCCTCTTATTCATGTGGCACAGGCAATAACCGGTTTAGTAACATGTGACATGTGTTCAATTGTACCCCAGATATTTCACAGCCATGGTGCCATGACAGTGACATACCCCATTGTGGAATATGACTGCAGACCATCCTCGTGCTGACATATGTGCACCTACAACACAAATGGATAACATTATAGAGACCACATCCAACCAGTGTTACTAACAGCTATAAGGCATCATTGCTGGATGGCTACACTACCTGCCATATATTCATTACACTCTACTCCCTACAATATGTTACACTGCAGTACTGTGGTACACTGTAGTGCAGTCACCGTGTGCATCAGAACCATATCAGCCTGTCCCTGCATAGATGGTATGGTTGACAGGGATGTGACACAGGTATCACCATATGCACAGGGCATCCTAGTGCCAACACATGTACACCTACAACACAAATGGATAACATTATAGAGACCACATCCAACCACAGTGTTACTAACAGCTATAAGGCATTATTGCTGGATGGCTACACTACCTGCCATATATGCATTAGACTCTACTCCCTACAACATGTTACACTGCAGTACTGTGGTACACTGTAGTGTAGTCACCGTGTGCATCAGAACCATATCAGCCTGTCCCTGCATTGATGGTATGGATGACAGGGATGTGGCACAGGTGTCATCATATGCACAGGTTGTGATGTTGGTTTGCCAGAGGCCGAAGGTGGGCCATACATTTGACACCATGTGTGTGGGTGGGGGGTGTACTGTGGAGAGCTGGGTGAGGTGATGTAGTGTGTGTAGGTATGTGGTTGCCCTAGGCATGATAGCATAGTGTGTGGGTATACATTCACACAGTTCTGCCATGTGGCTGCCCAACACAGGTGTTTATGGACAGCTGCAGACCATACCTGGCAGGGTGTGCAGTTCACTGCCTCCAGCCACGGACACGTGGACTGTGCTTGCCAGGGGTTCCATGGGCATGGCCCAGTACAGGCCAAGTTGTGCTACTCTCACCTGTAGATGACAACTGTCTGCTGTTACCAGGTCCCTCCTGGGACTAGCCAGGACCACATGCATGTGACCTGCTGTGGTGTGGTGTGGTGTGGACAGCACCCCCTACAGTGCTGGGTCTGCTACTGCCACTACTGGAGCCCCTTGGTGCCCTAGCATGTTCATGTTGACTGCCAGCTGTGGTGTTGCTGGCCCACGTCGATGCGGGCGTCTCTGCATCCCCACCACAAGTTGAAGCATAGACACACCATGGTCGATAAGGGCCATCATCTCATCATGCCGTCTATCCATGTGCTCGGTATATGCAAAGATGGCACCCGACAGTTCACGGAGGTTGTCACTTACAGATGCGAGAGCAGCCCTCAGCAGCCTTAGGCTCTGTCTGGTGTAACGTTCCATATGTGCCTGCACCGCCATGACAGCCAGAAACATGCGCCTGCTGGTACCAGCTATGTAGCCTATGCCAGGGGCATGATGTCCAGTGGCCCTACCACGAGTACCCTGGGACATCCGCCTATGTGGTGTCCTGCCAGACATCTGGCTATACCTGCTGCAACCAAACACAGCAGGTGTGGTTACCACACTTCTCTGTGGACTGCCACCAAATGCCAGCTGTTCCTGCGCTATGGCCGCTGGTGATGGGGTACGTGTAGGCACTGAAACTGTGTGTGGGGTGGCCAAAAGGGGGGTGTCAAATGTTGGTGCAGTGTCATCCCCTGACAACCTCACCTGTGCCTCAACAGTACTATCATCATCTTTGGTGTCTGTATGGACACCAACATCAGACTGCATGCAGGAGGGACCCTGACCCACCTCACCACCTGTGAGGAAAAACAATGAACGCATTTAGAAACCTGTACAGCATTGCCTAACAATACACACACACACACCTCTGTAATACCTACCTGTCCACGGCTTTACAGACAGTCCCATGTGTATGTCCATGTGTTACCCCATCCTGCATCACACTTGTTAACATACACACATTGACACCACTCATTAACATCTCAATCCTCTAAATGCCCACACAAGCGGCCACAACACAACGCCTGTTGCTACTTTACCTGTCTGACTTGTGTGTAGTGGTTTTACATGGCCTCACTGATGTCATTCAGTATGCACCTTCTGTATGTCTGGACATGATATGCATGGCCCCTATATGTGTGGGCTACTATGTTGTATCCATAATATCTCACACTGGTGTGTCAAGTGTATGTAATGCTCAGTACATGCCAGATATGCTGCTCCTTCTGCCTGTCATGTGACAACTATAATATTTGGATACACTCCCTGGTGTTGACTAGTACTTCCCCAATGCATCTGTAATGCTGCATATGTGGGTTGTAGGTGACCTCTCTGCTGACTGCGATATTAAGTGTGTACCTGGGTGTCTACCTTCCCTCTGGATGCCTGTTCCATGCTACAGACCATATTATACTATTTGCTGTCCTGTAATTACACACATGACAGGTATTCCTGGTGTGTAATGTGGCAGTCCATCTCCATGTACTGCATGGTCCCAAAGGGAGGTACAGCCGTATGAACACCCTACAATCACACATGTGCATACATGGCCACCCACACAAACACACACATGCACACATGCATCCTACATGCATCTACTTCCCTCCACTTCACCAGAGTGACCCTGCAGACAAGCTAACTAACCACCGGGATGCACACACACACACACACACACACACACACACACACACACACACACACACACACACACATACAGGTGAGGTTGCGCAATGATAGTACACACAGTCCTCATATTACCCATCTGTCAACATGCAGAACATATGGTACAGAACAGCATGCGGTTCAGCTACAGTCAATCCATGCTAGCACCAGTATACATGTGTATGATGCATGTGCTGTGTCACTAGGTGATGCCCCTTCCCCTGGATACCACTACACCCATGTACACAGTATTGCTGTGCACCTGTTCTGCACTCTACCATGTACTGTGCACCACAACTTACAGGTGTACAAACTGTGATGCCCTTGCATTGGCCAAGCAATCACAGAGCCTCAATCCTCACCACTAACACCAGAAAGGGGGTCAAATATATGAGGAAAGGATAACAAATACACACAGTAAAGTACAATTTCCCTCACACAGAGATCACAGTCAGTCTGGGGCAGGTCGCTTCCTTGCTCTCCAGGTCCCCAATAAGACTCCCCACTGGCACAGTTATAGGGTCCAGATCTCAGTCTAGCTGGGCAAGCTAAAATCTCCAGCACCTTCTCTGTCCAGCCAGTGCTTTGTGTCCCTGCCCAAGTAGCTGACACACACTAACTTTGAGATAAGAGTTTATACAACCACACAGACACTTCTGGGGAAGGCAGCACAGGTTCTCCAGCTGTGCCCCTTTTACCCAGACTATACAGTAGTACCACTTGCCATTACCCAACTAATACTTATCAGCTACTCAAAGGCTCTTAAAAGGGTATCCAATTATTATTGTGCAATAGTATCCATTTGGTAGATGTGACTAAACAATCAAGGCTTATTAGAGTGACTTGACACAGTAATAACTATAAATATGCAATGTGCTCTAGAGCTTAAATTATCTCTACACAAACCAGCCACAGCTAAAAGGTTTTAAAAATATTTAATAATAAATAATTACAACCACAAGGCAATACTTTCTACTACACAGTCAGTGTTAGTGAAGAGTTCAGAGATCACACAGAAATACTTAAAATAATTCAGTAGTACAGTTCTGACATCACAGAAAAACACATAGTCTAATCTTTATAGCTATCTCTAAAAGAAAACACAAGTCTAAGATATATGTGAGCAAGAGGCAGTGCTATGAGTTGGATGCTCAAGACAAAAATGCTTAATAATCTCTTGTTCTCTCTGTTTAAATTGAAATTGCAGTTCTGATTAACATTACATCATTCTTTTTCACTTTCCTGGAGTTCCCAGGCTACACATTAACTGCATTTACATCTTAGCATATCCCTTTAGTTATCTTGCAGCTGGTCAGGAACAGAGCAATAAAAATACATTTGCATGTTTAAATCTAGCCTTTTAACTCTTGGTTAAAACAATAGAAATAATTTCTTCATCTAGACTTTTCGGCACCACTGTCTACTTCAAAAGGTCACCACATGCTTCACTTTGGTCAGTAAAGTGCACTGTAGTCACATTTATTTCCAGTTCCACATGTAACAGTATTTCTTAACATTTAAGACAACAAGCCTGTAGTTTACATTCATATTTACAAGTAACATAATTATCTGCAAAATTATATCTGGCTAGGCTGGCAGCCTTCACCCTTCTCTGCCAGTTTTCACATTTCTCCCCCTCGGGGAACTCAAGCTAGTTTTTAAGTGACCCTTGATAAATGCCACTTGAGAGGGTCAGGTCTATCTGAGTATACCTACCCCATTCCCTGTCTTAAGAGGCCATCTGCATTGGCATTGCTACTCCCACTGTGGTGCTGCACTGACATATCATATGCTTGCAACCCTTGGCTCCATCTTAGCAACTTGTCATTTTGCTGACTGGCTCTGTTTAACCATGTTAGGCAGTTGTGATCTGTTATAACAGTGAATAACCTTCCATACAGATAAGGCTGAAGTTTCTGCAATGCCCACACTATGGCTAGATATTCCTTTTCTATAGCTGTATAGCATTCCTCCCTGGGTTGGAACCTATGACTGAGATAAACCACAGGGTGCTCTTCCCCCTCTGAAAAACACTGGCTAAGTACAGCCCCCAACCCATGGTTTGAAGCATCCACCTGCACAACAAATTATTTGCTGTAATCTGGACTGGCTAACACAGAGGGCCCTCCCAAACCATCTTTAAGCTTCTGGAATGCTTGCTCACATGCTGGGGTCCACGCTACCTTATCTGGCCTGTTCTTCCTTGTCAGAACTGCGAGGGGAGCAGCTATAGTACTATATCTGGGGCCTAACTTTCTGTAGTACCCTGCTGTCCCTAAAAATGTCCTCACCTGCTTTTTAGTAACAGGTGCTGGCCATGCTTGAATGGTTTCCACTTTGGCAGGTTCTGGACTTATCTTACCACACCCCACTCTATGTCCTAGGTAGGAGACCTCCACCATACCCACCTGACATTTGCTTGGCTTAATGGTCAACCCTGCCCTCTGTTGTCTGCCCAGCACCTCCCTGACATGCTGAAGGTGCACTGACCAGGAATGGCTGTAGATGGCAATAGCATATAGGTAAGCAAGGTAAAACCCTCCGGCTGCTACTAGGATATGATCTACCAGCCTTTGGAAAGTCGCTGGGGCATTCTTCCTCCCAAAGGGCATTTTTATGAACTCATACAAGCCAAAAGGAGTCACAAAGGCTGACTTCTCTCTAGCATTGGAAGTCAAGGGAACCTGCCAGTAACCCTTGGTAAGATCAATGGCTGTAAGATACTGAGCCCAACCCTGCTGCTCTAGGGCTTTACCTGTCCTAGGCATGGGTAAGCATCCAACTCTGTGTGATTATTTACTTTCCTGTAGTCCACACAGAACCTGGTGCTGCCATCCTTCTTTGGCACCAGCACCTCTGGGGAGGCCCAGGGACTGTTGGACTCTTGAATCACCCCTAGTTCCAACATCTCCTGTAGCTCCTCCCTCAGAGTATGTTTGACTCTTTCAGGCACCCTATAAGGGGCCTGCCTAATAGGCCTTTGGGGTCCTGTATCCACCTGATGCTGCACTAGGTGGGTACACCCTGGTTTCCCAGAGAACATGTCCCCAAATTCCTGCAACACTTCTCAGATTTCTTGAACCTGGGTAGGAGATAGCTGCTGAGACATTGCTACCTCTTCCACTGAGGTGTCAGCCTGAGCCTCACTGAGGAGATCAGTACCCAGATCTCCCTCAGACTCCTCCTGCAATCCACTGCAAATGCTCGGCACAAGGGCCTCCTTATCATGGTAAGGTTTCATCATGTTAACATGGTACAAGTTGTGCCCCTACCGTCTGCCTAGCAGTTCCACAATGTAGTTAACTTCACGTACCTTTCTTACCACCTTGTAGGGTCCCTCCCAAGCTGCTTGCAGCTTGTTGTGTCTGACAGGAATGAGAACCATTACCTGCTTCCTCACAGCATACTCTCTAGCTCGAGCTCATACCACACCTTTTTCTGTTGTTGGGCTTCTGCCAGGTTCTCCTGGGCCAAGCCCATGAGTTCCCTGAGCCTTGTCCTGAGGTTTAGGATGTATACCACAACAGACTCCTTGTGAGACTCGCACTCAACTTCCCACTCATCTCAAATTAAATCTAGAGGTCCCCTCACCCTATGCCCATACAGCAACTCAAAGGGTGAAAAACCTGTGGATTCCTGGGGAACCTCTCTGTAAGCAAACAACAGATGGGGCAAATATTTGTCCCACTCCCTCTTAAACTGATCTGCAAATGCCTGTAGCATGGACTTGATTGTAGAGCTTAACCTCTCAGCAAGACCATTAGTTTGGGGATGGTAGGGGTGGTCTTCATGTGCTGCACCCAGCAGGACTTCCACAGACAAGCCAGCAGGTATGACATGAAATTGGCACCTCTGTCAGTCAGTATTTCTTTTGGGAAACCTACCCTGCTGAACGTCTCTAGGAAAGCATTTGCCACCTTCTCTGTCTTAATGGAGGACAAAGCCACTGCCTCAGGGTATCGTGTAGCATAATCCACTACCACTAGGATATACTATATCCATAGCTACCCTCTGAAATGACTCCTCAATCAGAGCCAAAGGCATCAGAGGAGCTCGCACCTTGTCTCCTGCTTTGTCTACCTTTTGGCACTGCTCACAGGTCCTGCAGCACCCTGTTACATCTCTGGAAATTCCAGGCCAATAGAAGTTCGGCATAATATGCCTCTTTGTATGATTTATGCCCATATGACCTGCAAAGGGAATATCATGGGCTATGGCTAGAAGCACCAGATGGTAGGCTCTAGGCACTACCAACTGCTGCACTCTCTCACCTTCTAGCCCTCCCTCAGGGGTCCACTTTCTGTATAGTAACCCTTTGTCCCAGTATACAGATTCCCCCTTACCTTGAGAATCAGGTGCCTCCCTAGCTACCTGTCTCAGGCCTTGCAATGTAGGGTCTGAGAGCTGAGCCTGTCTCAGCTTTCTCCTTGTAACTTTCTCCTTCCCAGCTCCCCTTCCACAGGAAGGCTGGCATCCTCTGATAGTGCTGCCTCACTGTCAGCCTGGGTACTACTACTCACCTCTACCTTTGCAGTCACTCTGTCCAAGGGACCATCAGTACCCACAAGCAGCTGTGGCTCACATTCAGTCTCACTGCTACAGAGTAGCTCCCTCCCTGAAGTAACCACCTCAGCAGTCCTGGCTGCAAGTATGCAGTCTGTCTGGATCTTCTCCAGGCTATCAGACCCACATGCTTGTCTCCTAGCCTGACCATGTGTAACTGAATAAGCACATGGTACTGACTCATCAAAATCCTTTCCTCTCAGGACATCTGCAGGATGGTAGTTTAGTACCCCTGTTGTCTCTTGACAACCTACTATTGGCATTTTGTCTTTCCCACTTACTGGCTCCCTCACCTTTGGTTCCCCACCTTGCCTCCGTGGACACCTGTTTCCCACATGACCCCACTGGTTGCATTCAAAACATTTAACCCTAGCTCTTGGACATGTACCTGGACTAGTGGCTTCCCCTGCTACTGGCAGATTCTGTTGGGGCAGTCTGTGCTGCCCACCATGGGTTCCTTTAGATCCATGAGCACTGTTGGCCCCCTTCCTGTGCAGGGCTGCCCTGCTTGCCAGGTATAGGTCTCCCTTTTTCCCCAACTCATCTGAAGTAGCACATTGTCTGTCAGCTAACCAGATCCTCATGTCCTCAGGCAAAGTGCTAAGGGCTTGTTCCCTCACCAAAAGGTCTGCCAGCCCTTCAAAATTGGTGACCTGACATCCACTCACCCACCTATGGAAATAAGTGCTAAATTCAGCAACTTATTCATGCACACTTTCATCTAAATTGCGTCTATGCTCACAAAACTTTTTCTTATACATTTCAGGTGTTAGCTTAAACAGTTCTAAAAGACATTTCTTAACAGCAGTATAATCAAAACAGGCAACATCAGGCATTTTAGATAAAACAGTTACAGCTTTACCATGGAGTATGGGGGTCAAGAACCGTACCCAGAGCACTTAGTCAACTTCATACTGTTTGCAAACCCTCTCAGACATATGAATGAAACTATCAAAATGATCCCCCTCTTTAAACTGCGGAAGACATTTACTGACTTTTGTGCTTCTGGGGTCCAGTTACTCCCTTCCCCATTACCTCCATTACTCTGGCAATGAGTCAGCATCTACTTCTCATGCTGCCTCTGCCTCTCTTGTTCCTCAGCTTGCAGACGTAACAGTTTCTCACTCTCTTCAGCCTGCAAATGTCACAGTCTCTCATTTGCTTCTAATTCCAAACACCTGGCCTCCAACTCAAGTCTCTTTAGCTCCAGCTGGATTTTTAAGTCCACTGCAGAAAGGTTGAATCATCCATTCTCCCAGGGAATTATATCTCCACTGCCAGTCTGATTCTCCTCCTGGTTACTGATTTCTGATGCAGCTGTAACCAAGTCTGCAATCAGGTCTGCCTTAGTCAGGTTTCCATACACCAGTCCCCTAGACTGGCACATCTCCACCAGCTGGCTCCTTGTCAGCTTTCTATACTCCTCTGCTGACATGCTGTCTGCTCACCCTGAATAACTAAGCTAACAAAAGAAATAAAACAATTGTGATATGAACTCTGAATATTCATTGCATGGCTGTTTTAGAGTACAAAAGCACCTTCAAAGCTCACTGTACACAAGCTACAGGATTCACTCTACCCACACCACTACAAGCCAATTAGTATTTGTCAGCTAATTAATATGTGATATGGGTATCCCACCACTGCCAAACAATTAATACGTGAGGATATCCCAACCACTGCCACTAATTAATATGTGACACCCATGCCCTGGCCCAGCAATCAAGGAGCCTCAATCCTCACCACTAACACCAGAAAGGGGGTCTCATATTTGAGAAAAGGATAACAAATGCACACAGTAAAGTGCAATGTCCCTTACGAGCAGACACAGATCACAGTCAGTCCGGGGCTGGTCACTCCCTTGCTCTCAAGGTCTCCAATAAGACTCCCCACTGGCACAGCTATAGGGTCCAGATCTCAGCCTTGCTGGGCAAGCTAAAATCCTCCTGCACCTTCTCTGTCCAACCAGTGCTTCATGTTCCTGCCCAAGTAGCTGACACCTACCCACTTTGAGATAAGAGTTTATACAACCACACAAACACTTCTGGGGAAGGCTGGAACAGGTTCTCCAGCTGTGCCCCTTTTACCCAGACTATATGGTAGTACCACTTGCCACCACCCAGCTAAAACTTATCAGCTACTCAAAGGCCCTTAAAAGGGTGTCCAATTATTACTGTGCAGTATTATTATCCAAATGGTAGATGTGACTAAACAGTCAAGGCTTATTAGAGTGACTTGGCACAGTAATCTCTATAAATATGCAATGTACTCTAGAGCTTAAATTATCTTTACACAAACCAGCCACAGTTAAAAGGTTTTAAAATATTTAATAATAAATAATTAAAACCACAACACAATACTTTCTACTAGACAGTCAGTGCTAGTCTAGAGTTCAGAGATCACACATAAATACTTAAAATAATTCAGTAGTACAGTTCTGACATCACAGAAAAACACTTAGTCTAATATTTCTAGCTATCTCTAAAGGAAAACACAAGTCTAAGATAACTTACATGTGAGCAAGAGGCAGTGCTGTGCGTTGGATGATCAAGACAAACATGTTTAATAATCTCTGGTTCTCTCTGTTTAAATTGAAATTGCAGTTCTGATAAACATTACATCATTCTTTTTCACTTTCCTGGTGTTCCCAGGCTACACATTAACTGCATTTACTTTCTTAACATCTCCCTTTTGCTATCTTGCAGCTGGTCAGGGACAGAACAATAACAATACATGTGCATGTTTAAATCTAGCCATTTAACTATTGTTTAAAACAATAGAAAGAATTTCTTCATCTAGACTTTTCGGCACCACTGTCTACTTCAAAGAGTCACCACTTGCTTTACTTTGGTCAGTCGAGTGCAGTGTTGTCACATTTATTTCCAGTTCCACATGTAACAGTATTTCCTTACGTTTAAGACAACAAGCCTGTAGTTTACATTCATATTTACAAGTGACAGAATTATCTACAAAATTCTATCTGGCTAGGCCAGCAGCCTTCACCCTTCTCTACCAGTCTTCACACAAACCATTGCAGAATGTATAGTACTGTGTCAGTTATGTCAGCTTTACTTCTCATAGCCCGTATTTGTTTCAGCAACACATACCTGGGATGATATGTAGACAGTTGTCATTGGTGAATGCCTGATGCCTGATTTACAGCTGTCACCATCAACAGACCATGTATGACCACTCCAATACTCTTACGCTGGCAACCATCAGAGCATACCATGGCTATAGGGGGTGTACACACCTTTATTGATTTGACAGACACATCCTTGATCTGCCATGGGACCACATCATTGCATATCGTAGCAGTACACAAGCTCGATATGTGACATATGTCCTGTACTTTCACATACAGTGTCTACTGATTGTGTTAGGTGTTCAGCTGCTGACTGCAATGCATACACACTGTGTGGGCATATGTGTGCACACCCTTATCATGATGGTTTATTGCACCTCTTGTTGTGTGTACTAAAGCAGTCACTACTCCTGGCAGGGGTATACCAGCATGAACCATCTGCATTTGCCAGTGTATGTTCAGTCTGCCCTACACATGTCCCCCTATTCTGCATCATTGCAAGGTCTACTCATGTGCATATTCCATGGTGTTCACACACTGCCATCACTATTGCTGTGTGGGTAGGGTTACAGCTACCACCGGTCCTGAACCTGACTATGTACAGATAGAGCCATTCCTAGAATCCTTAGGATCCCTGCTGTAGTGCACTGGTGTGTCATGCTGAACCCTCCCTCTCCTTCAGCCTTTATGCAGATGCATGACAAGTAAGCCCTACACATGTGTCACTTTGCAGTGTCCCATACACTGAACACCCCATTTTGCAGCCTAGACCCAGCTGATAATGTGGACTACTGTAATGCCTTATGCCATAGTGTATCTCTGCAACAGTTGGCATTGTCCTACAGGTATATACACTGGTGTTGCACTGTATATGGGTGTTGTTCCGAACATGTCCCTACTGTAGGCCATGTCTACCACCAGTATGTTACTCTCTGTGTACACATTCCACAATGACAGGATGTTAGTTATCATGCAGGTGTCTGACATACCCTTCCAATACCCCATCATGGTCACCCCAGTGAGACTATGCATTTCACAGCAACAATACAAGCACATGTACAGCATGCATTCAGGGTAGGTGTGTTAGATGTGTGCATGGAATATACCATCACCATTACATGCCCGGTGTGTTGGCAAGCATCTAAATAGCACATACTCACCAGCTACAGGATGCTGCCTTGGTGGTATCCCAGAGGGACCTACATAAGATGGTGAGAGATCCAATGTCAGTGGCCACACCTGTGGCAGTGCTACAGGGTGTGTGCAGTATTACATACATCAATAGTACATTCCCATGATACTACCCCATCTGGACATCTGTTTATCTCTACAATGAAGCAACACAATATATCTATGACATGTCAGATATGCATGATCTACTTGTACCAATGTGGATGTATACACAACAGTGGTCTACTGATGTGTCCTGTGTCCTTACCTGCACATGCCTCCGCCAGTGTGTGGGTGACACCCACCTCCACAAAGGTGTCCAGCGGTTGATGGCTGGCTGCACAGGCAGGTGCCATGAGGCTGGCCAGGAGCTCCTCCACACATTTCAGGGGGGGTGGATGGCATGGCCCCCCATGGCGAGGTGATCCCCTGGACTGCAGTAGCACACCGATGGGCATTGTAAAGCAGGTCAGTACAATGATTCCAGCCCTGTTCACAACTGCGGTTGTGCAGTCCGACATCATTGACCTTGTGGACTAAGTCATTCCACAGGGCGGTCTGCTCCTGCTGCTCATCTGCAGCCTTGCCAAACAGCAGTGGGTAGTGCTAGATCAAGTGTGATATCCCCACATCATTCTCTGCTTGTGAATAGGTGGGCAACTGTGCATGCGACATCTTGGCTGAAAGACATACAGATGGAAACAGGTCTGAGCAACTCATACAGCAAGGTTACCACAGTTCATAGTACTCATCTTTGTCACTCCCCCACCATATCAGCTTCAACAAACTGTACACACAACTCATTAGGTATGGCTACAGCTTACCTACCAGTGGGACAGATATTGTATTGTACCACACTTTCTGCTATGTGATTGTAGCCATGTCCCCTGTGTGGACATTATCATTGCTGGCCTGTTACAGACTATTCACCTGCATGCCATTGTCAGGGCAACTATGGTTCCATATATGCCAGTGGTATGGCTGGTTTGGGAGTGCTGTACATCTGACATTCTGTGTTATTGGGGATATGTATGCATGCTGTTGGACATGTACCGTGATTGTGTAGACTATTACTACCAACATATGCTCTATAACAGTGACACAATAACATGTATATGTTCTAATGGCCAGCAGAACCACCTCTCCAAACCCATCTGCCCATGATAGCTGGCCACATAGGTTCATAGGTTCATAGGCGGGTACTAAGCTATTGGCCCTAGGGCCTATATAAGCCTAGCCAAAAATGTACCCTGGCTTTTGCCATACAAGAAAATTATTTTCCTGTGCCCCTGTCGAGCAGAGCCACATAAGTGATCCCCGGGGTAAATTTCCTATCTCCCATCCAATCATCAAGATTTTTCTTGAAGAGTGCTAATGAGGAGCTCTGTTTGATATAGATAGGTAGTCTGTTCCAGAGTATGGGAAGTCTCTGGGACAGAAATCTATCCCTCCAGCATTTTCTGTTTATTGTGGTGACAAGGTTTGTGAGTCCCAACCTCGGGTGTCCTCATGTACTGGTCCAGCAATACCATCATGTAGAACCAACCCAGGGGATGTTGTCCCCCCCCCCCTCGGGGCACACACAGACATGTTCCTGTCCTCTGAGGTCAGGTCTAG